>NW_024068603.1:0-79546 GCF_009389715.1 Phoenix dactylifera
AGCTCTGAACTACTATAAAATCTCTTGTGTTTGTGATTGTTTCATTGTCTCTTCCATTTCCTTCATTCACTGCATATAGTAAACTAATTAATCCACTTGCAATAAGTTTTAATTAGTTACTCATAAGGTTTTTTAATTGCAATAATTACTTAAAACCCAATTCACTCCCCCTCTTGGGTTGTCTTTTTGGGCAACAAGTGGTATCAGAGCCGGAACTCTTCTATCAAAAGAGTAAAAGATCAAAATGACAACCCCATTTGGATCTTCTCATATTGAGGGGCAACCCACCCATAGACCTCCATTCTTTAATGGAACCGACTACTCCTATTGGAAGGCTAGGATGAGGATATTTATGTTAGAAGTATGCCCTAGAAGCCAATTTGGCTGACGCATTATTTTATTCTGGGACATAAATTTGTACTTGACCTAATAATGAATTTATTAGAATGGGCATTCTTTTCATTCATGTTCTTATGTGTCCATGAATCGTCCAAGAAATTAATAAGATGATGACGCATATTCTCAAGAGTTGAGAATTTGAGGCATGTGTCATTGGTGATTAATTTCTGAATTGCTCCTGATCGATGGATCATCACGAGGACGGTGATCGATCCGCTGAGATTAGTGCACAGATCGCTTTCTTTGATGGACGAGTCTTGAGTCCACAGTGTGGCGACACTGGAGCAATTGTGCAAGTGCTTGTTAGAGAGCAAAGGTCCAAAAGTTGTGACCGATCTCCGGAAACTCTCACGCGTGATCGTGTGACGAAGCGTGGCTCTCCGTCCGGAGGCGTATAGAGATGCGTGCTCTGATAGGTATACATGGGTGTCATCCTATTTTTAATAGGACCGAACCCATGTAGGAGTGGAGACTCCTCCCAACAGTGGTATCAGAGCCATGGTTGCGTAGATTAAGATTAGGATTAAATGATTAAGGCATAATAGATCTGAAAATTTAAAGATTATGCTTGCTGAATTTTTCTGCATGCAGAATTTTCAGCTTGCTGATTTTTCTGCATGCTGATTTTCTATGCGATTAGATTAATGATTCTATTGATTTGTTAATGAGATTAAAAATATTTAGAATCATATCTTGCATGATCAGCAACTCATAAGATGACATAATCTGTTAAATATTTAGATCTGTAAATTTTATTTAATGCATGAGATGCGTATGGTGATGATCATGGATGGACCCTTTAATTGTGCTGAAATGTTCTGCAATGTCTGAGATGTTCTGTGATGCATGTAAATCAGATTTTCAGATGCCTGCGTGCATCTTATATTGATGTATTAGAGACCTGCGTGTCTCATGAAAAAGGTTGTAACTATTATTTAATTTTATTTATTTTTAAAGTTATCTGGGATGTAATCTGTGATGTGTTTGCATGTCAATGGTTGATCGGTGCATGCCTCTACAAGCACGATTTGCGCGGATCGAGATCAAGGGTTGATTGGAGATGGATCAAGGAGTTGATCGCAATTGGACCAAGGGTGCTCAAGATCGAGTCAAGAGTTGAAGACGATCTAACCAATTGACGTGCATGTGCTTGTACTATGACCCCATCCTGGATCCATGATCATCACCAGTTTAATTTTTGTTATTATGCCTGGATGTTTATGTTTATGTTTATGCATAGCGGATAGATAATTATTTGCATGAGATGTACATAATTAAATGAAAGAGACCGAAATTAAATCTCCTCGAAAAATATTAAGTTCATAGGTCTTCCACCGTAGTAGAGCTGCAAAGGTCTTTCCGGCGTTGATTTGTCTCGGCTGGATACAGTGGGCAAGTTGCATCGGAGGACTGGACCTCTCTATTAAGCATGAGATGTTGTAGGGGTAAAGATAGGGTTGGGCCCAATAACTGTTAGGTGAGGGACCCAATGACGGCTTTGCTTCTACGGTTATACGGTGGGTCCGACTTAACTAAGGAATGGGGCCAATAACTGTTAGGTGAGGTCTTCATTACTTAGAGACCTGATAGCGCTACAACTTGCTTGAGAAGCATTGTACAAGAGTTGTACACTCATCATTTATATGTCACCAATAACTGTTAGGTGAGGTGGCATGTAAATTGGTGGGACCGTAGCACCCCACTTGAAACCTAGAGTCGCAAGGTTTCCGTTTCTCTACCAGAGGAGTGTGAGAGATTCGAGGAAATAGTGGGAGGTGTATTTGTTTTTTTTTAAAAAAAAAAGGCCCTAAAACAAATAGAGTTCAAGTACAAAATTCTAACTAGAATCTTTACTCTCTGAGGATTATAAAGTCAGCTTCTAGACTCTTAACTCTTATCCTATAGAACAATCGTTTGACCAAACCCAATTATAAAAACTAGCTCAGCAAATTTTAAAATAGTTTTGAATTGTGAGAAATTAGGGTATATGCTAGACCATGGAATCCCTGTGTTACCAATCCGTCCGATTACTGGTCAGCATAAGATGCATGCTAAGTGGACGAACGATAACAATAAATTTAGGTGCTGCATAATGGCATCCATGTCCAATGAATTACAATGCCAGCATGAGAACATGAAGACCGCCAGGGACATATTATATCACCTACAAGAGTTGTATGGTGAACAGAGTCACGCAGCATGTTTTGAAGTGTCCAAGAGGCTCTTCAAGGCCAAGATGTGTGATGGGCAGTCTGTCCATGATCATGGTCTGACCATGATAAAGAACTTAGAGGAGCTTGAGAAGCTCGGCATGACCATGCACAAGGAATTGCAAACGGATTTGATCCCGCAATCCCTTCTAGCTTCATATGAACAGTTTATAGTAAATTACCATATGAACAAGATTGTATGCACCAAAATAGAATTGTTAAATAAAATTGGTAACTACCTTAGGAACCTTGAAGAGTTCAAGGGGCATCGTTCTCGCTGTCGAGTTGGTTTCTACTTCCAAGAGAGAGTCTATTTGGAAGAAGAAGAAACCTGTGAAAAGGCAGAAGACCGAGAAAAGGCCAAGTAAGGAAGTTCCAAGAAAAAGGCCGATTGCAAGGAAAAGTGTTTCCATTGCATCATAAGACGGCCATTGGAAGAGGAACTGTCCTACATACATGGAAAGCATAAAGAGTAAGAAGGGTGACAGACCTTCAGAAGGTATGCCAGATATGCACATTATTAAAAGGATACTTAGGGACTGTTACCTGTTGCAAACAGAAATTTGATTTCTGTATCTTGTTTAGCACAGAAAGATTTTTATAAGACTATGGTTCAATTTGTTTGAGAAATAAATTGGATGCATATGGTTTTATGATTGACCGTCTCTATCACTTACATTTGGATGTACCTGTGAATGTATCTGAGCAAACAGTGAGTACCATAGGATCCAATAGATCCAGAGATGAGATAAATCTAAAGTATTTGTGGCACCTCAGGCTTGGCCATATAGGTGAAGACAGAATAAACAAATTGGAGAAACATGAGCTTTTGAGCTCATTGACTTTCGAGTTATATTCGATTTGTGAATCCTGCCTTCAAGGAAAGATGGCCAAATTACTCTTTGTAGGACATAGGAGAGGTCCACTATGATACTTACCCTAGTACACACTTATGTGTGTGGCCCATTCGATGTGCTGGTTAGGGATTGTAATTTTTACTTCATTTACCGATGATTACTCACGGTATGGATATGTGTATGAGACACAAATCTGAAATTTTTGAAAGGTTCAAAGAGTTCAGATATGAAGTAGAAAAACAAACAGAAAAACTTATTAAGGTTCTTCGATCAGATCGAGGAGGTGAATATCTTAGTGGAGAGTTCCGTGATTATCTCAAGGAGAATGGTATAGTTTCATAATGGATCCCTCCTGGTACACCTCAGCTTAACGGAGTGTCGGAGAGGAGGAATCAGATCCTATTGGATATTGTCAGGTCCATGATGAGCTTCACTGATCAACCCTTGTTTCTTTAGAGAGATGTCCTATTTTCAGCTATTTACATATTGAATAGTGTTTCCTCTAAGTCTGTTCCTACCACACTATATGAGATATGACATGGTAAGAAGCTGAGTCTTGGTTATTTCAAGATTTGGAGATGTCCGGCCCAAGTCAAATGACAACAGGCGGACAAGTTAGAGGATAGGACAATTAGTGCTCGTTTTATAGAATATCCTAAAGAGTTATTTGGATACAATTTTACGTCCCAGAGAATCACAAAGTGTTTGTGAGCCGACATGCTATCTTCATGGAAAATAGTTTATCCTTGATAGAGGCAGTAGGAGAAAAATTGAGCTCGAAGAGAAAGTCTCTAAAGAGCAACGAGCCATTGTGCCTATAGAACCTATTCATATCGAGCCAGTACATGTTGTACCTCCTCCACCTCGTAGATTTAGTAGGATCTTCCATCCTCCTGAAAGGTACTTAGGTATACTTACAGAGGATGTAGAGGAAGTGTTCCTCATGGGAGATAGGGATCAAGGTAAGGATCCCAATACCTACAACGAGGCGATGTTAGACATCGATTCCGAGAGATGGCTGGAAGCCATGAAGTTAGAGATAGACTCCATGCATTCCAACCAAGTCTGGACCTTAGTAGATTCACCGGAAGGTATAGTACCTATTGGGTGTAAATGGATCTACAAGAGAAAATTAAGTTTGGATGGCTAGGTAGAGACCTATAAGGCAAGGCTAATGGCGAAAGGTTATAGTCAGTGCGAAGGCACTGATTATCAGGATACTTTTTCACCTGTAGCCATGCTGAAGTCCATTCGAATATTGCTTGTTGTTGTAGCATATCATGATATTGTGATGGTGATCACAAGGTCTGTAAGCTGAAAAGGTCCATCTATGGACAAAAACAAGTATCTCGGAGTTGGAACACTCGTTTCAACGATATAATCAAATCGTTTGATTTCTTCAAGAACGAGGAGGAACCATGTATTTATAAGAAGGTTAGTGGGAGGACTATTGCATTCCTCGTATTGTACGTGGATGATATCCTAAGTCAAGATTTGGTTGTCTAAGGAATTCTCCATGATAGACTTTGGAAAAGCATCCTATATTTTGGGAAGTAAGGTCTATAGAGATAGATCTAAGAGGATGCTTATCCTGTCACAGAATATTACATAGAGGGAGTGTTGAAGAGGTTCGGCATGGAAACCTCTGAAGGGGGATTATTACCCCTTAGGCATGGGGTAAATCTCTTCAAGAAGATGTGCCCCAACACATCTGAAGAGATTCAGTGGATGAGCAAGATCCCTTATACTTCGGCTATAGGGAGCCTCATGTATACCATGCTATGTACATGACTTGATATAGTACATGCTGTGAATGTCACGAGCATATATCAGTCAAATCCAGGCAAGAAGCACTAGATAGCTGTGAAGAACAGTCTTAAGTACTTGAGAAGAACTACGGACATGTTCTTGGTCTTTGGAAGAAGATCAGAGTTGAAGGTAGAAGGATGCACACATATTGATGATAGAAAGTCTACATCAGATTATATGCAATGATGGTTCAGTAAATTGGAAGAGTTCCAAACAACCGATTATTGTAGATTCTACCTTAGAAGCTGAATGTTAAGCCGTATCTAAGGGTGCAGTAGAAACCTTCTGGTTTAAGAAGTTCATTGCGGAGTTAGGTATAATGTCATCAGATGCCATAACACGCTACTGCGATAACAAAGGCACCATAGCACTAGCTAAAGAGCCAAGGTCTCACCAGAAGCCGAAGCACATAGAGCGGTGGTTTAACCTAATAAGCGACTACCTTGAAAAGAAATAAGTAAAGGATCAGAGAGTAGACTCCACAGAAAATGTGGTGGACCCATTCACTAAGCAGATAAGTCAGCAGAAAACTGAAGTGCATCTTGAGAAGATGGGGCTTAGGTTTATAGCTGATTGGCTTTAGTGCAAGTGGGAGATTGTTAGAAGTATGCCCTAGAAGCCAATTTGGCTGACGCATTATTTTATTCTGGGACATAAATTTGTACTTGACCTAATAATGAATTTATTAGAATGGGCATTCTTTTCATTCATATTCTTATGTGTCCATGAATCGTCCAAGAAATTAATAAGATGATGACGCATATTCTCAAGAGTTGAGAATTTGAGGCATGTGTCATTGGTGATTAATTTCTGAATTGCTCCTGATCGATGGATCATCACGAGGACGGTGATCGATCCGCTGAGATTAGTGCACAGATCGCTTTCTTTGATGGACGAGTCTTGAGTCCACAGTGTGGCGACACTGGAGCAATTGTGCAAGTGCTTGTTAGAGAACAAGGGTACTGAGCGTGACCATAGCAAGTAGTCACTTGGATGTCTATCCACTCGTCAGTGACTTACTTGATGCTGTAGTTGTATGACTGGTCCTTTGACCTGCGATGCCTCGGCTATTCACAGTGAGGTTGCTGTAGTTTGACGAGCACATAAACATGAGCCCTAGCCAATTGGGTTCTTGTGGTGCAGATTGGCTGCAGTAGGTTCATTGTAGGAGTAGGGGTGCATCTAGATGGAATCTATCGATCTTGATAGGTTAAAAGAGATCCTATGTGATTTATGAGACTGAGTTCGTAAATCCTCGGCCGGGGTAGTATGTACAGTGGAAAAGGAGTTTTCCATTCTCGAACTTAAGTTGAATAAATCTTGATATATGACAGACGATGGGGTTTGACGAGTTATCCATGACCTCCGTCCTGTAGGGATCCACGATAGAAGGAATGTATTATATACTAACTGCACCTAGAGGTTCATCATTCCATTCTGCTGGGTAGCTACTACATGCTGCTAGGTGTCACTGGTGGATGGTGAGACTCACAGGGACTATCTTGATGATTGATGATCCCTGGTGAGTTGAGTTGGAATTGTTCCAACCCATTGAAAGGAGTTTTCAATGATATTGTGATAGAGATCGCAGTATATCTCACTACCAGACAAAATAGAACCTATGGGGTCACACACATTAGAGGTATTGACCGATCTGATGGTTGAATTATGATTTGCAATCACAAATAATTTATAATTATCAATTTGATTGATAATTGTTTTAACTCACTAAAAGTTAGTGAGTAGAAGAAGGAATAATTGCAATTGGATTGCAATTTAATTAAATCAATTGGACTTAATTAATTGGACTTGATCTTATTTAATAAGAGTCCGATTTGCAGTAGGACTCCTAGAGTCTTAATTAGATTAGGACTTCAAATTAAATTAGAGTCCTACTTGGAGTAGGATTTCTAAAGTCCTAATTGGATTAGGACTAGAATTGAATGAGTCCTAATTGGATTAGGATTTCATTAAGTCATAATTAATTTTAGTCTAATAGATTAAGATGACTCCTAATTAGATTAGGACTCATAGGGATTAGGTTGGGTTCACCTAATCCTCTTTGGAAGAGGATTGGACTACTATAGTTAGACACCCAATAAAGAGGCCCCACCCCACTTAATTTGATTAAGTGGGGCGTGTGGGAAGAGGAGAGAAGAGGGAGGGGCGTACGCCCCTCCCCTTGAAAATTACGTGAAGAAAAGGAGGAGGGGCGTACGCCCCTCCCCTTTGGCCTTCAAGATAAACATGAGCTCCTAAAAGTTAGGAGCTCATGCGCTAGGGCTAAGAATAAAAAAAAGGAGAAGGGCGTGGGCCCCCCCTCCCCCCTCTTATGATATTCCTTATGTGCCGTATTCTCTCCTTCTCTCCAATGATCCAGCCGTGAACCCCCCCCCCCCCCCTTCAGCCTCCTTGGAGCTGCAAGAAAAAAAAAGGAGGAGAAGAAAGATAGGTGGCAGGTGACCCATCTTTTCTCTCTTGGGCCCGCTTGACAATCCCCTCCTTTGGAAGTACGTGGGATTTTTCTCCTCCCTTTTGTGCCGTGAACCCATCTCTCCCTCTTGGGTTTCAGCCACCAGCAAGCAAAGAAAAGGAAGGAGGCATGCAGCCCTTCCTCCCTCTCTTCTTTTGGTTCCAAAAGAAAAGGAAAAGGAAAAGGCTGCAAAGGGGTTTTGCCTTCTTCCTTTTGATCTATCCTTCTTCCTCCTCTCTAAGGCAATCAAGAGTTGATTCAAAAGAGAGGATTTCAACCATCAAAACATATCTCTGCAAGGGAGCTAGCACCCTGGGGAGATTAGAGAGTTTGGATTGGTCCTCTGCCACGTGTGGATATCGTTAGAGGCCGGACGCGTGTGCGGCTTTAAGCGAACCTTCAACAAATACCACGATCATCAGATTGCGGTGATCATCTACCCGCACAAGGTGAAGGATCTTCTTAATCATATAAAAAGTATTTAATCCTAATCTATCTACGAACGACGGTTTTAAAATATGTTCATGCGATGAACGAAATCTCGCGCATGTCTTCCGCTGCGCGCAGAATTTTTCTGAAATTTTCTGCGGCGTGCGAGGAAAACCAACAATTTATCCAAGCTCAAGACTATGAGATTTGGAGCACTATAGTTAATGGACCATACATCCCATCAATTTTTATAGAGGGTGTTACTATACCCAAACTTGAAAAAGATTGGGATGACAATGATATTAGGAAGGCACAACTAAACGCCAAAGCAATGAATGTGCTTTATTGTGCCTTAGACCGTAACGAATTCAATAGAGTCTCAACTTGCAATTCTGCAAAAGAAATATGGGATAGGCTTGAAGTGACCCACGAAGGCACGAATCAAGTAAAAGAATCTAAAATAAACATACTAGTTCATAAATATAAACTATTTAAGATGGAATCTAATGAAACTATCACTTGCATGTTTACTAGATTTACTGATATTGTCAATGGCCTAAAAAGCCTTGGCAAAAATTATACTAACAGTGACCTTGTCAGGAAGATTCTTCGATGTTTGCCAAGATCATGGGAGGCCAAGGTAACGGCAATCCAAGAAGCCAAGGACTTGAACAAGCCTCCACTTGAGGAGCTTCTTGGATCCCTAATGACGCACGAGCTCACAATGAAACAACATAGCAAAGAAGAATCCTCTCATAAGAAAAAGGTAATAGCTCTCAAATCTACTTCTTCTAACAAGAATTTATCTTGCAGTAGCAACAGTGAAGAAGAAGATAATGAGGGAGATGATGATGAGGCTCTTCTCGTGCGAAAGTTCAGAAAATTCATCAACCGAAAGAAGTCCTTTCATCAGAGGAGAGGTCCCTCAAGTTCCTACTACAAGGATAAAGGTAAGAAAAGGAAAAATGAAGGAATCGGATGCTATGAATGCAAGAAGCCGGAACATTTTAGAGCTGACTGTCCCTTGCTCAAGAAGGCCAGCAAATATAAGAAAAAGAAAGTCCTCGTCTCCACCTTAACAGATTTCGATTCATCATCATCATCATCGGATGAGGAACAAGAGAAAAAGGCCAACTTCTGTTTTATGGCGAACGAAAATGAGGTAACATCTGAAACGCATTTAGATTTTACTATGAGATGGGTAAAAAATATATGTATGGTTATGGTAAAGAACTAAAGTGGGATTGATGAATTGTATGATGCGTTTAATGAATTAATGGATGAATATAAGACAATAAATCTTAAGAATAAAGAGCTAAAACTAACCAATCAATCTCACTTCCATAAATATGATAAATTAATTAAGGATAAGGATTTTATCATTAAAGAAAATTTAGAACATAAAATAAGCAAGCAAATGTTAATTCAAAAAACTAATACCTTAATTAAAGATAACGAAAAACTAACCAAAAAAATTTCAGAACTTAAAAACGATAAACAAACTATAAGAGATAATCTCACAAAAGACTTAAACATACTAAAAACAGAAAAACAAAAGTTAGCACAAGAACTTGAAAAATACAAACCTTTCGTAGAAAAGTTTACATATAGTTATGAAAAATTGGAAATGATACTTAATAATCAACGAGCTGTGTTTAATAGAGCTGGTTTAGGGTATAAACCTAAGAATAAGCAAAAGCTCCTTAGTAATTTTTTTGTGAAAGCAGGAAAAAGCAAAATTAAGAATATAACCTATTTTTGCTGTGGAAAAATAGGATATAAAGCTAATGTGTGTGACCATAGAAAAGAAAAAGCTAAAAGAAAAATTAAAAAGGTTTGGGTTCCAAAAGGAACCAACATTACTAACCATGAAGGATCCAAGAAAACTTGGGTACCTAAAATTGTATGATTTCCTTATGTAGGAGTGTTTTGCAGCCAAGGTCGACAAAAATTATTGGTACTTGGATAGTGGCTGCTCAAGACACATGACGGGTGACAAAGAGCAATTCTTCACCCTTGAGCCTAAAAAGGGAGGTGCAGTGACATTTGGAGACAATAACCAAGGTCACATCGTTGGTATAGGTAAAGTACAAATCACCTCCTCAACCTTTGTTGATAATGTACGATTTGTAGATGGTCTTAAGCATAACTTACTTAGCATAAGTCAATTATGTGATAGGGGTTTTGATGTTCTGTTTAAGCCAACCCTATGCATCATAACCAACTCAATTGACAATAGCTTAGTATTCAAAGGAATAAGACGTGGAAATGTGTACGTAGTAGATCTTGAAGATCTTGCCAAAAATAACCCTTGCTTAGTAGCTAGTGATACTAAGGCTAATGATATAAGTTGGCTATGGCACCGTAAGTTAGGTCATGCAAGTATGGATACAATATCAGAACTAGTTAAAAGAGATTCTGTAATAGGTTTGCTAAAACTAAAATTTGAGAAAAATAAAATTTGTGAAGCGTGTCAATATGGCAAACAATCTAGGAGCTCTTTTAAATCCATAAATTGTGTCACTACTACTAGACCCCTTGAACTACTACACATGGATCTATTTGGACCAACTAGAACTACAAGTCTTGGTGGAAACAAGTATGGCCTTGTCATTGTACATGATTTTTCTAGATATACATGGGTCATGTTCTTAGCTCATAAAGATGAAGCATTTTCTGTGTTTAAGAAATTTCATAAGGAAGTTACTAATTCAAGAAATGCTTCAGTTATAGCTATTAGGAGTGATCATGGAACGAAATTTGAAAATCATCTATTTGACGAATTTTGTAGTAAAAAGGGGATAACTCATAATTTCTCTGCACCTAGGACACCACAATAAAATGGAGTTGTAGAAAGAAAGAATAGAACCCTAGAGGAAATGGCTAGAATCATGTTGTGTGAAAGTAACCTCCCTAAGTATTTTTGGGGAGAAGCCATTAATACATCATGTCATATACTAAATAGAGTTTTATTGAGACCCATTATAAAAAAAGCACCTTATGAACTTGGGAGAAATAGAAAGCCCAAAGTAAACTATTTTCATGTTTTTGAATGTAGGTGTTTCATTCATAATAATGGCAAGGATAACTTAGGTAAATTTGATTCTAAATCTGATGAAGGTATCTTTTTGGAATATTCTACATCAAGTAAAGCTTATAGGGTATTTAACAAAAGAAACCTTGTTATTGAAGAGTCTATACATGTTGTTTTTGATGATACTAATGATATCTCTTCTAGCAAGAAAGTTGCTCTTGATGATGATGCAGAAATTCTTGAAGAAAAGATAGATGAGATGACATTACAAGAAGATGAACCAAAGCTAATTGGAAATGCATCAACAAGCCAAGAGGCAATTGTGGATCATGGGCTGACTAAAGCTTGGAGGTATGCTCATGGGCATCCTAAAGAATTAATTTTAGATGATCCATCTCAACCTGTTAGAACTAGAGCATCTCTTAGGAACTTAAATAATCATCTAGCATTTGTCTCACACTTTGAACCTAAAAACATAGAAGAAGCTGAAAATGATGTAAATTGGATAAATGCAATGCAAGAAGAACTAAACCAATTCACTAGAAACAAGGTATGGAACCTAGTTGAACGACCCTCTGAATACTCAATAATAGGAACCAAATGGATATATAAAAATAAACTGGATGAAAATAGAATCGTGATTAGGAACAAGGCTAGACTAGTAGCAAAGGGCTATAATCAAGAAGAAGGTATAGACTTTGATGAAACTTTTGCTCCTGTAGCCAGACTTGAAGCAATTAGATTGTTACTAGCATTTGCATGCTCTAAAGATTTCAAATTATTTTAAATGGATGTAAAAAGTGCCTTTTTGAATGGGTATATTAATGAGGAGGTGTATGTAGAACAATCTCCTGGTTTTGAAAATCATCAATACCCCAATCATGTGTATAAATTAAACAAAGCACTTTATGGTTTGAAACAAGCTCCTAGAGTATGGTATGAAAGACTTAACAAATTTCTATTAGACCATGAATTCTCTAGAGAGAACGTTGATACAACATTGTTTTTAAAAAGGAAAAATAAAGATATGTTAGTAGTTCAGATTTATGTAGATGATATTATTTTCGGTGCTACTAACAATCGCCTCTGCGAAGAATTTGCTGACCTAATGCAGAGTGAATTTGAAATGAGCATGATGGGAGAGCTGAACTATTTCCTCGGGCTTCAAATCAAATAATCTGAAGAAGGGATCTTCATCAATCAAGCTAAATACATCAAGGAGATGCTTAAGAAGTTTGATATGAAAGGAAACAAGTCAATCAGCACACCCATGAGTTCATCATGCAAACTAGACCAAGATGAATCAGGTAAATCAGTAGATCAAAAGATGTATAGAGGTATGATAGGATCTTTATTATATCTCACTGCAAGTAGACCTGATATCATGTTTAGTGTATGCATGTGTGCTAAATATCAATCTAATCCTAAGGAATTGCATTTAATTGCAGTTAAGAGAATTTTTAAATACCTAATAGGAACAAAAAATATAGGTTTATGGTACTCTAAAGAATCTAGCATAAACTTAATAGGGTATACAGATTCAGACTTTGCTGGTTGTAAACTTGATAGAAAAAGCACCAGCGGGTCATGTCAATTCTTAGGAGAAAATTTAATCTCTTGGTTTAGCAAGAAACAAAACTCGGTTGCACTATCTACGGCGGAAGCCGAATATGTTGCTGCCGGGAGTTGTTGTGCTCAAATCTTGTGGATTAAACAACAACTTGAAGATTATGACATTAAACAAGATAAAATTTCCATTAACTGTGATAATACAAGTGCCATTAATCTAACTAAAAATTCAAATTTATCACTCAAGAACTAAACACATTGAGATAAGATATCACTTCATAAGAGATCATGTACTGAATGGTGATGTGACACTTCAATTTATGTGTACTGATGATCAACTTGCTGATATCTTCACAAAACCTCTGAGTGAAGATCGATTTTGCATACTTAGAAGAGGGTTAGGAGTGATTGATCCATTCTAGTGATACTCTCCTCTAGTTCATAGATTTTGAGGATTAGTCCATGGTGGACATAAGATTTCTTATCTATGATCATCAAATCAGTTCTTAAATCCTGGATAAGTCCATAACTCTCTCTTGTGGCACGAAAATAACAAGATTTTTGGGTGTGTGCCAGAGTTCGAGTCGACTCGGATACATTTTAGAGTCGGCTCATGGGGGAGTCAACTCGCGCATATTTTGGAGTCGACTCGAGGTAGAGTCGACTCACGACTTACTGGAGTCGACTCGAGGTCGGGAATCCGATTTTTTAACCCTAATCGAAATGTTCAATCCTCACTTCTATTCACAGCCGACACTGTTCCAAAATCCTAGAGCCGTCTCCGACCTCGTCTCCGACCCATTCTAGGTCTTCTCCATCGAGTTTTTCCTCCATTTTCTTAGTCCTTCTCCCGCGTTTAGGTCAAAAATGCCTAGGAAAGCAGTTGTCCCAAGCCGGAGAGACCTATCTCTGCGAGCGGGGCCGAGCGACGGTCAAAGGCTCGGAACGAACCCGCGAGGCCACCACCTCCGGTTTCTTCCCCGCCTAGGCCGGTTCCCTCGCGTCCGTGCGCCGGGAGGGCAGTCCCCACCGGGAGGAAAGTCAACTTTGACTTTCTCTCCCGGAAAGGCTTCACCCTAGGGCATCGTCTCAGGGTACAAGGGCTAGAATTTTTCTGTTCCTTAGACCTCCCAACTTATCCGGGGTTAGTTAAGGAATTTTATGGGACTGTAGCCCGAGGTAGTGGTGGTATCCAGGGAACCGTAGCGAGTGTCCCTGTATTCATCTCGGAGGACTCCATTGCTCAAGTCCTCCATCTTTCTCGAGAAGGGATCTCTTCCAGTCACCCCCCCTTGATAGGACTGAGGCCCTTACGGCAGTATTAGGGAGTCCTCCACAGTCCCCCATAGAGGAGGTGTTCGCAAATCAGCTGTCGGCTGAAATGCGGCTTCTCCTTAGTGTCATCTCTAGGACTCTCTTCCCAAAGACTGGCAGGTTTGACTTTATCTCTGAGAGGGACCTAGCCCTGATGTACCATATACTCCAGGACACTCCTATCAACTTTCCTAAACTTATCTACAAATATATCTGTGAACCCCTAGATAAGCCGAGGTTGAGTCTCCCTTATGGTATGCTTTTCACTCTCATCTTTAGGGAGTTAGATGTACCTATTCCTGAGGGGGAACCCTCTCGCTCACTGCGTCACACAGATCGCATGGGTGAGGGGACTCTTCATCGGATGGGATTTCATAGAGTTGAGGGAGTCTGGGTACGGAGACCATCCACTTCATCTGACCCAACCACTCATCACTCTCCTGCCTCTGACCATGACCAGGACCACTATACAGATCTTCCCACCCATCCTTCTACGTCTGGTCCTACACATACAGAGCCCTCCACCTCCACTGCCCCATCTTCTCAGCAGCAGCCACTGGAGGTCCGGATATCTTCTGAGCAGCTCCGAGAGTTGCGGCAGGAGATAGTGAGGGATCTGAGAGATGATCTACTGAGGGAGCTCTGAGGTCCTCAGAGTGTTCCCTCCACCGAGCTTGTTCCCTCCTTAGCAGCCGTGACAGAGATGGTTGCAAATCTGAAAGAGGAGATATTCAACATTCGAAGCCTAGTTCAAGGTTAATATTGGAACATAAGTGATGTCAGGGACGATACAAGGGAGATGCGAGATAGCATCAGACATGAGCTAGGCAACCAGAGTCAGGGTGACGTGGTACTCTACCTGATTGCCTTAATGGTGCATCTAAGATGGGTTCTGGATCTGATCTAATCAACTTTGACTCAATTGGTTCAGTGGATGGTGTCGAATCTTCTACATGTTGAACTTTCCTAAGCTCAACATTAGAGCTTTTAGTTCCTTCACTAAGAAATTTTTTCTCTAGGAAAACAACTCTATTGCTTACAAACAACTTTTGTTATTCAACAAAGAAGTAATATCTTTTAGTTTCTTTAGGATAACCAATAAAGAAACATCTGTCAGACTTGGGTTCAAGTTTGTCTATTTTCAAATGTTTGACGTACGCCAGATACCCCCAAATCCTAAGGTGAGAGAGCATCGTCTTACATCCAGTCCACATCTCATGTGGTGTTTTACTTACAGACTTATTTGGAACCTTATTTAGAATATAGCAGGCTGACTCAAGAGCATATCTTCAAAAGGATATGGGCAGATCAGCAAACCCCATCATGGATTGAACCATGTCTAACAGAGTTCGATTTCTCCTTTCTGACATACCATTATATTGTGGTGTACAGGAGGAGTCCATTGGGAAAGAATCCTATTTTCTTCTAGATATGTCAAAAACTCACTGGAGAGGTATTCACCTCCTCGATTTGATCGAAGAGTTTTAATACTCTTTTCAGTTTGTTTTTCTACTTCATTATGATACAATTTGAAAAATGCTTCAGATTTATGTCTCATTAAATAGACATAACCATACCTTGAAAGGTCATTTGTAAACATAATGAAATATGAATACCCATCTTTAGCATCTGTGCTCATTAGCCCACATACATCAGAATGTACAAGGGTCAATAAGTCATTGGCTCGTTCATCTTTTCCAGTAAAAGGTGATTTAGTCATTTTACCAGGTTGGCATGATTCACAGATTGTTAATGATTCACAATTATTAACATTGAGAATTTCCTCTTGACTTAACCTATTCATCCTGTTCTTGTTAATATGACCTAGCCTATGATGCCAAAGGTAGATATCCATGATATTATCTATTCTAGGATGCTTACTTGACTTGTACATTACATTAACAGGCTGTGACAATATTTATATGTCATTACTCAATTGTCCATGTATTACAGTAACACCATTCATAATGATATCACAAAAATATTTCTTTATTGAAATTTCATAACCGTTTATGGCCAAAAGGCCTACAAAAATTACATTCAATAAGAACATAGGACAACAGTGACAATCACTCAAGACAACTACATGAGAATTGAAAATAAGTTTGAGATTTCATAAAGCAAGAACTGGAACAGATCTTCCATCTCCAACATTCAGAAATCTCTCACTGTTTCCAAATCTCTCATTGACCTGAAGTGCTTGCAACGAATTGCATATATTAAACGGACTTCCAGTATCTAATACCCAGGTCGAATTATCACATATAGAGAAATTATAAGGTGTTATCATATAAATACTTTAATCAGCAACTGATTGCCCTTTTCTCTTGCTTTGATCAGCCTTTTTATTCTTTTTTCCTCTCTTAAAGGGGTGACCCTTGGATGAACCTCCCACTAAGTTCACCGTCTTCTTAAGAAGTTGGTGATCATTCTCAAACGTCTGTAGTAACCCCAACAATTGGTGATAATTCACTACAGATTTCGTTATACGAAAATGAGTGAGAAAATGACGGTCTGATCTAGGCAATGAGTTTAGTATGGCATCCTTCCCTACTTGATCATGAAGGGGAAAGCCAAGAGAGCTTAGATGCTCGATCAACTCAATCATGTATAGTACATGATCAGTTACCGAGGTTCCATCTTTCATTCGGGCACTGAAGATGGCACAACTAGTTTTGTACCTCTCAACGTCGTCAGAAATGCCGAATGATTCATTCAATATTTGAATGATATCTTTCGGCTGCGTATTCTCAAAACGTCTACTAAATTCATCACTCATTGCTACCAACATGATGCATCGAATAGTGATACGGTCACTGAGCCACTTCTGATAAGTGTCTCTGGCCGATCTTGATGCATTAGCAGCGGGTTGCTCAGGTGCTTGATCCATTATCACATAAAAGATCCTCTCATGCTCTAGCACTATTTTTAGTTTTCTATGCCAATTATTAAAATTTGAACCAGTCAACTTGTCATTGTCCAACAATGAGTGAAGTGACAAATTAGTGGCCATTTCTGCATAAAAAAAAATTGGCTATTAGTATATGAATTGACTAAACTCAATAGACTTGGACTTTAGTCTAAAGGTACTTCCACTATTTTATACAAATTAGCAACCTCTACCTCTAATTCAAAAAATTACTCCTAATTTTTTAGTGGGTACTAGAACCCAATAGATCGCATATAGGTGATAAGTGCCAAATAATGTATAAATTTATCTACTTTACATGGCACTTATTATTATTGTTATGCATAAATTTAAACATAAGACAATGTGTTTCCCCTCTTCATTACATTATTAGAGGTAATGCAATTTGATTTAATTTTCTATATTAGTTTAGTCTAATATGTGTGCAGGTCGAGTCAACCCATTTCACAAACTAGTCCCAATTTGTTCCATGTGTGGACTACTTTCTCCCACATGTGCATGAAGCTATCCATTTCTTTGTCCACGTCATATTTCCCCGTGTGCACCAAGCTTCCTGACCTAGCAAAAACAGAGACCTCTCCCATTTTCTCCATGTGTCCAAACTTCCTCTATTTTAGACTCAGGACCAAGCCCTTCCAACCTACCCGAGTGGACCCCAACCACTTTTCAAAACAAATAAAAAAATAATAAAAAAAAATTAAAAATAAAAATAATATAAATATATATAATAACTCCCACGCATTCATCTCCCACTCTCTTCCCCTCCCTGTTTTGGAAGAGCCTACGTGATCCCCTCCTCATTCCTTCCCCGTGCGATCAAAAGATTTCCTCCGCCCCAGCATCGTCGTCCTCTCCTAATTATCCTAATCATCTCCTCTTCCGGATTTCCAACTCCACGCCGTGATAGCTCCTCCCAAGCATTCGCAACCTTCCCTCCCCATTCGGATTGACTCCATCATTCACGGAATCACCGCGCTCAGAGAACCCTCCGAATCAGCCCGATCCTCCGCCCTCGCTTCAAAACAATGGAAGTTCGTATCAGCCGCGTGCCAGATCTACCTATGAGGGAATCAGCCAGGCGTCTTCCGCATCCAAGCAGCTGCAACATCGTCTTCATCCCCGGGTGTTCCGCCAGCGACCACTCCTCCACGATCTCAGCCGGCTGCAATCAACGATCCATTCCCAGCGTCCGTCTGCAGTGGTCCTCCAACACCATTTCTTCCGCCGGTGATGCATCCCACGCTTCAAGCCTCCGCGTCTGCAAGCACTGTGATCCAAGGACCCAGCAGCTCTTCCGTGATTTCCTCCCGTCGATCAAGCTCCCATTTCTTCCGCCCGTTTCAAATGCAGCTGGTGATCCCACGGATTGACGCCCTCCTTCCGTTTCCAAATTCCAGCCCTCAAGCAATCGGATCCCCAGCAATCACGCATCCTCCCCCTCTCGATGCTTCAACAATTGATCTATAAAAGGGGGCGTGGGGTGGAAAAGAGGGGGGGGCTCGGTTCGAAAGAAAACAGGGGAACCCCTGTTTCGGTGAAGAAGAAGAAGGAGAAAGCCGAGAGAAAGAAATAAAAAAAGAAGAGAGAGGGGAGGAGAGAGAATAGTTTGTGATATATTGGGAAGAATGGGAGGTGAAGGCTTTCATTTGAAGATGGAAGGACATCCGGCCACCATGCGCGGCTAAACGTCTAGTCTAGGGCTGGATGAAGCCCTAGCAATGTAACAGGGCATTGTAGTTCTTACTCTTTTAATCTTTTTGGAGTTTGTTTAAATTCTCATTCTCAATGAAACATTATTTTATGATGTTTAAATCTTGAGCATGCCATTTACTATTCATGTTTGCTAAAGTAGTCTAAGATGATCCATGCCTAGGAAGATGAGATGTGCTACATCCTAGATTAGCATACTTAGGTAGACACTTCATGCTATACCGAAGATGGATCTTCCTAAAACTCTTTATGTTTTTATTTTAAAAGGCTTGTAGCCAAAATTGCATGCCTCTCCAAAAGATAAAAACTAAGAACACAATCCTTGATGCAATGCTATGTGGTGGATTCCAAACCCTAGATCTATTTACTTTGATAAAATTTCAATTCGTACTCATAGATTAATTTAGTTAAATCAAGTTAGCAAATCCTTCTTTTTGATTTATTTTTAAAAGAAAAATAACTTGTCTCCAATCCCTGTGGACCGACACCCGTAATCACTATCCTACGGGATACGTGCTATTGCGTGGTTTATTTTCAAAATTGAAAGAACCGATCAATTTTTGGCGCCGTTGCCGGGGATTGCTAGCATAGTTATTTTTCTTATTAAAAAAAAATATTTAAAAATTAAAAAAAAATTTCTTTAAAAAATTTTCTATTATTGTTACTTTTCTTATCTTCTTTTTCTCCCTTACTAATTTTTATTTTATTTTTTTCAGGAATCGAGAAAAAAATCTGGGATGATCAAAAGGAGAACTGCCGGAAAGGAAATGCTGTAGAGGTTTGCAAAAAAAAAAAAAAAAATTTATTTGCTGGGGAAATTCCCTTTGGTAACCTCTAAACTTTTCTTATTTAAATTAATTATTGGTTTGAAATTTTGTGGTGATTGTTTGATTTTAATTATAGCAAAATTGTGAATGCATGTTTGATACACATACACAAATCAATTTGCACATAGTAAGGGCAATCACCCCAACAAGATAAGAGCCGGATTTCATCACCGGACTCTTGCCCAACTTAGGTGAACTCAATATCACATAGTGTCATCTTTAATTAAAATCAATTAGACGTTGGCCCCTAGGGACATTCGAGCTCAATAGGACGAAGATCACCGAAGGTTGCACCAATTTCGCTCTGTGGCTTAGTTGATGTCTAGGCAAGCTTTGTCCCTATAAGGGAGACAGTTCATCTGTTCGAGGCAAGTGGGTTTTAAGTGGGACCTTTGCGAACGCATCGTGACCCCTCCACTTACCTGGGAGCTTACCTGGTCAACTCGGTTCATTAGACCGGATTGGAGGCTTAGGTGCCCTCTTCAAACCAGTTAGGAGCTGTCTAGTGATTTTAGGACAAATCAAGGACTGATGTGTTTTTCTTTTATTGCATGCTTGATTGATCGAGTACTAGTGTATGCACGGTAGTCGTTCTAGAGTACAAAACCTATTACCTTTTGATCCTGAAATAGAACGAACCCTTAGGAACATTCGAGCTAAGATCAAAACATTAGGATCATCCCCACCTCTTAAGATGGCTGAAGAACAACCCAAACTCCTGAGGGAGTACTTTACTCCCACCATTTACACTTCCCCATCTTGCATTCGATTACCTGAAGTAGCAGCGGTACAATATGAAATAAAGTCTAGTGTGATCCAAATGCTTCCATCTTTTTATGGGCTCACCAATGAAGACCCATATAAACACCTAGATGAATTCCTTGAGATTTGCACCACTGTCAAGATTCAAAATTTCACTGATGATGCTTTAAAACTTAGATTATTCCCCTTCTCCCTTAAAAATAGAGCTAAGCAATGGCTGAATTCTTTAGAGACCAATTCGATTCATTCCTGGGGTCAAATGCAAGAGGAATTTCTTAAAAAATACTTTCCCATAGGAAGAACGAACCAGTTTAGACGTGCCATTACAAGCTTCTCCCAAACCGAGGGAGAAGAATTTCATGAAACTTGGGAGAGATTTCGTGACCTAATCCGTAAATGCCCTCATCATCAAATACCTAAGTGGCAGCTAGTGCAATGCTTCTATGATGGATTGACTGAACGAAACCGTCATATGATTGATGCTGCATGCGGGGGGACTTTCATGCTTCGAAATGAGCATGAAGCATGGCAATTATTTGAAAATCTTAATGAAAACTCCCTCCACCATGCTTCATGTTCTCGTCAAGCACCCCCGAATTTTCAAAGAAAAGGGGCCATTTGTGAAATAAGTCATTCTATGGACCTGTCTAGCAAGGTAGATGCATTGTCCCATAAGATTGACCAACTAATGATAGGAGGACATGTCGTTAGCTCTTCCCATGCACAAGTGTGTGCTATCTGTTCTAGCCCATCGCATCCTATTCATGAGTGCCCCTCAGCACCCCAATATCCCGAACTCGTGCAAGAACACATCAATGCTGCCCAAACACAGCCCAGACCGGGTAATGATCCATTTTCCAATACATATAATCCGGGATGGCGGAATCATCCAAATTTTTCTTGGAGGCAGCAAGCTTCTAATACCTCCCAACCCTTCTCTCAAAATTTTCAAAACCCTCAGAATTTTCATCTCTACCGTCCCTCAACTCAATTTCAGCATCCTCCTCCTCCAACCCAAAGAAATACAGCCTTTGAGGAGAAGGTGTTGACTGCCCTTCAAGGTTTGGAGGCAAATACACAACTATTGCACTCTCACACACAATCAATTGCTAAGCTAGAATCTCAAATGGGTCAACTAGCTAATGCATTAAACAAGCGAGAGGAAGGTAAGCTTCCAAGTCAACCAATGAGTAATCCTAGGGGTCAATATGTGGCTCAAAAAACTCGCCTAAATCATGAGCAAGCGAATGCTTTGACTACCCTAAGGAGTGGACATATAATAGATAATAAGGTTGGGGAGAGTAACAATAAGGAAGGTGAAGAAGAGGAACAGACCATATCACATGAAAATCCAAAACCTTCTTCAACTAGTTCACCATCTGCTACAACCCACATTCCAAAGGCTCCATTCCCTGAAGCACTTAATGCACCCACTCCCTTTGGCAAGAAGGGAACTTCACTAGAAGAGATGATGGAGGTCTTCAAACAAGTTAAAATCAACCTCCCACTCCTTGATGCCATCAAACAAGTTCCCTCCTATGCCAAATTTCTCAAAGACCTTTGCACCCAAAAGCGAAAATCTAGGACACATGTGCCTAAAAAGGTCTTACTTACTGAACAGGTAAGTTCAATTCTCCAACACAACACCCCTCCAAAATTCAAAGATCCTGGCGCTCCCACTATTTCCTGTGTCATAGGAGATAACTCCATTGATCGAGCACTTTTAGATCTAGGGGCAAGTGTGAATCTTCTACCCTATTCAGTCTATGAAAAATTTGGGTTAGATGAATTAAAACCTACCTCGGTGTCCTTACAATTGGCTGATCGATCTGTGAAGATACCACGGGGGATGATTGAAGATGTTCTTGTCAAGGTGGACAAATTTTATTTTCCAGTAGATTTTATCGTCCTTGACATGGAACATGTGCCCAACCTAAAAAAACAAATCCCTGTGATTCTTGGTCGTCCCTTTTTAGCGACAGCCAATGCATGCATTAACTGTAGAACTGGAGCAATGGATATATCATTTGGGAACATGAAAATTAAATTGAATGTGTTTCATGCCGCTGACCAACATGTGAGGGAAGACGAGTGTTGCCTAATTGACGAAATGGATGATCTTGTAGAGGAAGCCCTTCCCTATATCTTAGCAGATGACCCCTTAGAGGCATGTCTGGCCCATTTTGACATTGACAACTTTGATATAGACAAGGCCATAGAAGAAGTTAACATCTTACTTGACAATCAATCTCCTGTGAGTTCCCTTCCTTGGAAGAGCCGACCTGAACCTCTTCCTCCCATTGCTAGCACGCCACTTTGTCCTTCCATTGATTCACCACCTAAACTTGAGTTAAAGCCACTTCCAACAAATCTTAAGTATGCCTTTCTAGGACCAGAAGATAGCCTCCCTGTAATTATCGCAGCCAACTTATCTACTGAACAGGAGGGTAAACTTTTGAGGGTGCTAGAAGAAAATAAACAAGCCATAGGATAGTCTGTAGCCGATTTGAAAGGGGTTGACCCCTCTATTTGCATGCATCGAATTCATCTCGAAGATGATGCAAAGCCTACCCGAGAAATGCAAAGAAGACTCAATCCTAACATGAAGGAGGTAGTCAAGAAAGAAGTGGTGAAGTTATTAGATGCCGGAATCATTTATCCAATTTTTGATAGTAAGTGGGTGAGTCCGACACAAGTGGTACCCAAGAAATCAGGTATCACTGTGGTTGAAAATACGGTAGGAGAATTGATACAAACACGCACAACCACGGGTTGGCGCGTGTGTATTGACTACAGAAAACTTAATTCGATGACTAGGAAAGACCATTTCCCTCTACCTTTCATAGATCAAATTTTGGAACGGTTGGCTGGTCAAGGTTTCTACTGCTTCTTAGATGGTTATTCTGGATATAATCAAGTACCTGTTTACCCGGACGATCAAGAGAAAACCACTTTTACTTGCCCATTTGGGACATTTGCATATAGGAGGATGCCTTTTGGACTATGCAATGCACCCGCAACTTTTCAACGATGCATGATGGCCATTTTTTCAGATATGGTGGAAAACTTTCTAGAAGTGTTCATTGATGATTTCTCAGTTTTTGGCCTATCTTTTGATGATTGTCTAGACAATTTGACCTTAGTTTTGAAAAGATGTAAGGAGACCAACCTAGTACTAAGTTGGGAAAAGAGCCATTTTATGGTTCAAGAAGGCATAGTTTTAGGACACGTCGTGTCCAAGAGGGGCATTGAAGTAGATAAAGCCAAAGTCGATCTTATTTCCAATCTTCCTCCACCAAAAACTGTGAAACAAATCCGATCATTCCTTGGCCATGCTGGTTTCTACCGTCGCTTTATTCAGGATTTTAGTAAGATTTCCAAACCCTTGTGCAATCTTCTTGCCAAGGACACTCCCTTTGTCTTTGATAAAACATGCGAGGAGGCATTTGAAAATCTTCGCTCGAAATTGACCACTGCACCTATCATACGGCCCCCTAATTGGACGCTTCCATTTGAGCTAATGTGTGATGCATCCGACTATGCTATTGGGGCAGTTTTAGGGCAACGGCTAGATAAAGTACCTCATGTCATTTACTATGCTAGTAAAGCACTCTCAGATGCACAATTAAACTACACCACCACTGAGAAAGAGTTGCTAGCAGTAGTATTCGCACTAGACAAGTTTCGATCTTACTTATTAGGATCCAAGGTTACCGTATTCACTGATCATGCCGCCCTTCGACACCTTCTTGCAAAGAAAGATACCAAACCCCGTCTGATTCGATGGATTCTTTTACTACAAGAATTTGACCTAGAAATTCGTGACAAGAAAGGAACTGCAAATGTCGTAGCGGACCACTTATCTAGGATTCTTCTTGAGCCCTCTTGTAAAAATACCTCACCCTTGCACGATTCTTTTCCAGATGAACAATTATTTGAGGTACAAAGAATAAAAACGCCATGGTTTGCAAACATAGTGAATTACCTTGCCATAGGACGAATTCCTGATGATTGGTCAACTCAAGATAAGAACCGATTCTTTTCACAAGTAAAGTTCTATTATTGGGATGATCCTGATTTATTCAAGTATTGTCCCGATCAAGTCATCCGTCGATGTGTCCCTGAATGTGAATTTCAAAGTATTCTTTCATTCTGCCATTCACAAGCTTGTGGGGGACATTTTGGGGGTAGAAAAACTGCAGCAAAAGTTTTACAAAGTGGATTTTATTGGCCCACACTTTTCAAAGATGCCCATAACTTTTGCCAAACTTGTGAACGGTGCCAACGGATGGGTACCATCTCTCGTAGAGATATGATGCCTCTCAATCCTATTTTAATTGTAGAAATCTTTGATGTCTGGGGTATTGACTTCATGGGCCCTTTCCCACCATCCTTTGGTTTCGAATATATTCTGGTAGGGGTTGATTATGTTTCAAAATGGGTAGAAGCTGTCGCCACTAAAACTAATGACCACAAGGTTGTGATTAAATTTTTACATGAAAACATCTTTTGTCGTTTTGGTACACCCCGAGCCATTATCAGTGATGGGGGATCTCATTTTTGCAACCGATCTTTCGAGGCTTTGGTTCGCAAATATAACATCACCCACAAAGTTGCTACCCCATACCATCCCCAAACGAGTGGACAAGTCGAGGTGTCCAATAGAGAGTTAAAACACATCTTAGAGAAAACGGTACGTCCCGATAGGAAAGATTGGTCTCAAAGGATAAATGATGCACTCTGGGCTTACCGTACCGCCTACAAAACTCCTATTGGCATGTCCCCCTACCGATTAGTTTTTGGTAAAGCTTGTCACTTACCGGTAGAACTTGAACATAGAGCTTTCTGGGCTATCAAAAAGTTTAACTTAGATATGACAGTAGCTGGTCCTCACCGAAAACTCCAACTAAGTGAACTTGAAGAATTGCGCAATGAGGCTTATGAAAATGCTAAAATTTATAAAGCAAGGACTAAGGCTTTTCATGATAAAAATATTAACCGTAAGTCCTTCGAACCTGGTCAAAAGGTTTGGCTGTTCAATTCAAAGTTGCGACTCTTCCCGGGTAAACTTCGCTCTAGGTGGGATGGACCATTCGTAGTGAAAAAGGTTTTTCCTTATGGTGCAGTAGAGATCCAACACCTCAATGGTGAACATATTTTAAAAGTCAATGGTCAAAGGTTAAAACCTTATGTGGACTGTGTTACCAATGGGCAATTGATCGAATCCCTTAATTTGACGAACCCTATTTATCAAAATAATTAAGGATGCACCATGTCTGGCTGAAGACAATAAACTTAGCGCTTGTTGGGAGGCAACCCAATTCTCTTAGATTATTTCTTAACATTGAGGACAATGTTAGGTTTAGGTTTGGGGGTATTCATCTTGATTTTCGTCAAAAAAATAATAAAAAATAAAAAAATAAAAAATAAAAAATAAATAAAAAATAAAAAATAAAAATATTTTTTTAAAAAAATGTATTTATTTTCATTTTTATAAAATAATATTAATAAAAAAGTTATCAAAAAAAAAATTTTGTTAAAAAAAAAAAAAAAAACTAATTTATATACATTTATGCGAGAATGATAAACACACAAGGTATATAAAATCTAAAAAGCCCAATGACTAGTGGAAAGTAATACAAATTTAAGTTCTTCTTATTAAGTCTCTCTTAGGGAGTTGTAAGCTAATTAATACTTTGGAATTTCACTACACACTGGCCGACTCTTCTAAGGTCTAGGCTCGATATTATGTTGAGAGTATGGTAGCAACCTTGGACCCTGATGAATCATACTTATCTAATCCAAAAAAAAAAAAAAAAAAAAATCATCAATAAAAATGGATTTAGTCAGTAACATCGAAAAGGGCTACCTATTGTCAAAGGTTAAGTGGGCTTGTGATGAGGACTCCGAGCATAAGTCCGTAGGGGAGTCTTGATGCCCGACACCTTATGCCAACTGGTGTGAGAGTTGTCGACTGATTGCTCGTTACATGGAGAAATCACCACAAGAGTAAAAGTGCACAATTTATATATCTTTCTTAAAAAAAAAAAAAAAAAGGGGAAAAAATGCTGTATTGACCGAAAAGACAATAGTGTGAAAGCCGTCGTTGCAAAAATTCGAGTAAACTGGAATATTACAGATAAAGCCCGTGAGGTACTAAAGTAAACATCCACAACTCTCGAAATCCTGCAAATAAGATGATTTTGAATCAGTGAGTAGGTCTTTTCGACCAATCCTTGGAAACTACTAGTATTAACAATATTTTGGAGATCCGAACCCTTAGCTTGTGTACGGTCCAGATTTCACCGAGCACTCCAGTATAAATAAGTCTTACAACTCCCTAAACGGAAACTTAATGACTTTAACTTAGATTGCATATTGACCTAGGATTTGGGCTGATTTAGTAAATAAAACCGTGTGTGCTTTGAAATTTTCATCATTTATGTATCTTAAATTAGATTTTAATAAAAAAAAAGAGAGTTTTTGAAATTCTTTACTAGTATGCATTTGGAATTTGATTTTCACTTCATAGATCAATCGATCTAAATAATAATAATAATAATAATAATAAAATAAAAAATAAAAAATAATAATAATAATAATAATAAATGATTTATTGAAGTTTGTGGGTATCTTCACTGAAAACTCTCACGAGACTATAACTCGTCCACTAGGGTAACCTAGGGGTTTAAAGCCTTGTTGCATATGGTAAATGCAATCGCGATGCCTGTGAAAGTGAGTTAGAGTTTTTTTTTTTTTTTCTAGTTTTATTTTGCTCGAGGACTAGCAAAATGTAGGTTTGGGGGTATGATAAGTGCCAAATAATGTATAAATTTATCTACTTTACATGGCACTTATTATTATTGTTATGCATAAATTTAAACATAAGACAATGTGTTTCCCCTCTTAATTACATTATTAGAGGTAATGCAATTTGATTTAATTTTCTATATTAGTTTAGTCTAATATGTGTGCAGGTCGAGTCAACCCATTTCACAAACTAGTCCCAATTTGTTCCATGTGTGGACTACTTTCTCCCACATGTGCATGAAGCTATCCATTTCTTTGTCCACGTCATATTTCTCCGTGTGCACCAAGCTTCCTGACCTAGCAAAAACAGAGACCTCTCCCATTTTCTCCATGTGTCCAAACTTCCTCTATTTTAGACTCAGGACCAAGCCCTTCCAACCTACCCGAGTGGACCCCAACCACTTTTCAAAACAAATAAAAAAATAATAAAAAAAAATTAAAAATAAAAATAATATAAATATATATAATAACTCCCACGCATTCATCTCCCACTCTCTTCCCCTCCCTGTTTTGGAAGAGCCTGCGTGATCCCCTCCTCATTCCTTCCCCGTGCGATCAAAAAATTTCCTCCGCCCCAGCATCGTCGTCCTCTCCTAATTATCCTAATCATCTCCTCTTCCGGATTTCCAACTCCACGCCGTGATAGCTCCTCCCAAGCATTCGCAACCTTCCCTCCCCATTCGGATTGACTCCATCATTCACGGAATCACCGCGCTCAGAGAACCCTCCGAATCAGCCCGATCCTCCGCCCTCGCTTCAAAACAATGGAAGTTCGTATCAGCCGCATGCCAGATCTACCTATGAGGGAATCAGCCAGGCGTCTTCCGCATCCAAGCAGCTGCAACATCGTCTTCATCCCCGGGTGTTCCGCCAGCGACCACTCCTCCACGATCTCAGCCGGCTGCAATCAACGATCCATTCCCAGCGTCCGTCTGCAGTGGTCCTCCAACACCATTTCTTCCGCCGGTGATGCATCCCACGCTTCAAGCCTCCGCGTCTGCAAGCACTGTGATCCAAGGACCCAGCAGCTCTTCCGTGATTTCCTCCCGTCGATCAAGCTCCCATTTCTTCCGCCCGTTTCAAATGCAGCTGGTGATCCCACGGATTGACGCCCTCCTTCCGTTTCCAAATTCCAGCCCTCAAGCAATCGGATCCCCAGCAATCACGCATCCTCCCCCTCTCAATGCTTCAACAATTGATCTATAAAAGGGGGCGTGGGGTGGAAAAGAGGGGGGGGCTCGGTTCGAAAGAAAACAGGGGAACCCCTGTTTCGGTGAAGAAGAAGAAGGAGAAAGCCGAGAGAAAGAAATAAAAAAAGAAGAGAGAGGGGAGGAGAGAGAATAGTTTGTGATATATTGGGAAGAATGGGAGGTGAAGGCTTTCATTTGAAGATGGAAGGACATCCGGCCACCATGCGCGGCTAAACGTCTAGTCTAGGGCTGGATGAAGCCCTAGCAATGTAACAGGGCATTGTAGTTCTTACTCTTTTAATCTTTTTGGAGTTTGTTTAAATTCTCATTCTCAATGAAACATTATTTTATGATGTTTAAATCTTGAGCATGCCATTTACTATTCATGTTTGCTAAAGTAGTCTAAGATGATCCATGCCTAGGAAGATGAGATGTGCTACACCCTAGATTAGCATACTTAGGTAGACACTTCATGCTATACCGAAGATGGATCTTCCTAAAACTCTTTATGTTTTTATTTTAAAAGGCTTGTAGCCAAAATTGCATGCCTCTCCAAAAGATAAAAACTAAGAACACAATCCTTGATGCAATGCTATGTGGTGGATTCCAAACCCTAGATCTATTTACTTTGATAAAATTTCAATTCGTACTCATAGATTAATTTAGTTAAATCAAGTTAGCAAATCCTTCTTTTTGATTTATTTTTAAAAGAAAAATAACTTGTCTCCAATCCCTGTGGACCGACACCCGTAATCACTATCCTACGGGATACGTGCTATTGCGTGGTTTATTTTCAAAATTGAAAGAACCGATCAATAGGCCCGAGTGTGGCTCGGCCAACCCATACACACTTATTGGTAGGTTCTTAACCAATTGCTTCACCAAGCAACTTCTAATGATGATTTTATCCTAGATTTTTTGGTAGGCGTGTGGCGCCTCCACCGAATACTATAGTCAGGTCCAACCATTAAATGATTGGGTTAAGTCTAATCAACTAATAGACGACCAAGCCCGAGTGTGGCTCAGCTCACCTGACCGCCTATTGAAGGTACATTTAACTCATTATATATCGAATAACAATTCCAATGCTTGATAAATAATAGGCGTGTCGCGCCTCCAATAATTATCAAAATATTAGACCCATTATCACCCAACTTAATGGGAGGCTATGACCTAGTTATCCCCATAACCATTTCATTTTAAGGACCTAATAATTTTAGAGGATTTCATAATTGGGATAGATAAGAGGGTCCGGTTAGTCTAATTTCTCCTATTGACTTCACCAAATCAGATTAGACTCAAACCGGTTAAGGAGGCACCTAAATCAGTCAAACTGATTTTTCTTATAGGCATGGGCTAACTCGAATCATTAAGTGATCCAATCAAAATGTGATTGACCATATCGGTCAGGTAAGTGAGATCGGTGGAAGGGATATGCCATTAACTCGACAAAGACGAATCAGTGCGAGTAGCTCCCAATTAAAAACCACCGGTCAAAACTACCAAACTTACCTTAGACACCGACTGGTTAATCAATTTCGATTTGATTACTCAAATGACTCGAGCTACACCTCTGAGCCTAAATCAAGTTCCATCTTAGTCTAATCAAAGACTTGGACTTGATCCATCTACAACTATTGTAAATTGACCTAGAATTTTCTTGACTTAATCTAGTTACTACTTAATTAGATTTGATCAATGTTGCCCAGATAGACAACCCAAGAGGGGGGGGGGGTGAATTGGGTTTTTAAATTAATTTGAATATTTAAAACTTTGTGGATGTTTAATTTAAAACTATAGCAAGTTGTTTAATTAAAGCTAAGTGCTGTGAGTAGTGTCCGGGGAAGAAGATGAGAGACAATGCACTACAAACACAAAGTTTTATAGTGGTTCGGAGCTAACCCTTGCTCCTACGTCCACTCCCCAAGTCTCACTTGGGAATTTCACTATAACCCCCTTGGATTACAGCCGGTTGTTTAGCAAGCTCACAACCAAACTTGTTGTTTTACGAGCTCACAACGAACTCGGTCGGTTTTCCCAGGCTCACCGACTAGAACCAAACCCCGATTGTTTTTCCAGGCTCACAATCAAACCCTTACATACGTTGGTTTTAACTTGGCTCACCAACCAACCTTAAACCCCTTGATTCAATCCCCCGATTGAATCAAGTAAATACAAGAGATAGAAGAAAACAGAAAATAGCTTCTCAAAAAGCAGATTTAAAACAATATAATCGTAAAGGAGTTAGAAGCCCTCAAACGCTTTTAAGCTGGTGAAGAGGTATGGCTTCTGGAACTCCGGTCTCCTCTTGAAAGAGTGGTCGACTTGAATGCAGGAGGAGGAAGCTTTGATTGTTGGGAAGAAGTTGCTGGAGCAGTAAATGCAGATCTCCCCTTTTTCGTTTAAGAGCACTTGGAGAGCTTGAAAACTTGAATGCTTGGAGTGGAATGTCTATTCTCTGCCTTGCTACAGTCCTCTGTGGCTATTTAAGCCAACCCCCACGGAAACTAGCCGTTACTCTGCTTTTTCTGGCCGTTCTGCACACTCTGCGCAGCCTGACAATATGACCGTTGGTGGGTTGGAGTCGACTCGCGCGATCAGGAGTCGACTCGGCTGTAGCAGGAGTCGACTCACACTTTTCCGGAGTCGACTCGGCAACTGTTCCAAATTTGAATTAAAGTTGCCGTCTTGACTGGGAGTCGACTCGTCTTGACCTGGAGTCGACTCGCCAACTTCTGGAGCTGACCTGGCAATTTTGGAGTCGGCTCATCCACTGAAGTCCGTGGATCCAATTTTGAATTTTGTCCACTCGAGTCGACTCGACTGTCCTGGGAGTCGACTCGAATCTCAGAGCCCGAACTCCCGATTCTCTGTCTTTTGGCTCATCCAGTCTTGGAGTCGACTCGAACTTCCTTGGAGTCGACTCGGCTCTCAGTTTCCGAAAGTTGGTCTTCTGCCTTTTGAGTGAAGCTTGTCTCGGAGTCGACTCGAGCTGTCTGTGAGTCGACTCGAATCTCAGAAGCAGTAACATGGTTTTCTGTCTGTCGATGGTCGCTCAGTCTCGGAGTCGACTCGAATCTCAGAGTCCGAAAATCGTTCTCTGACTTTTCTGCCTGTGACTGCTTGGAGTCGACTCTTACTTTCCTGGAGTCGACTCGGTGAACATTGGAGTCGACTCGCGCACTTCAGGAGTCGACTCGTTGACAGGTTCTGAGATGAAGCTTTCTGTCCTTCTGTTTGTTCTCAGTCGGAGTCGACTCGTACTGATCTGGAGTCGACTCGAGCTCGTGCCAGTGAACTTGATACGCTTGGAGTCGACTCGTGATACTCGGGAGTCGACTCGAGTCTCAGACTTTGGTTCAGCAGACTTCTTAACTTATCCAAAATACTATGAACCAAATCTAGATACACTTGGACAGGATTTTCACTGAAACACTCAATTGAATTCATTAGTAATCACAAGATATACTCAAATGCTTTGAGCTCATCAAAATCAAATGGGGTTTTAATCAATCACTCCACAATCAATTAATTCTATCTGTCCATGTATGATTCTAACCTTAGGTCTAACCCAATCCTAGGAACTTGATTCAAGCTAACCCATATGCCCAAAGAATTATGCAATGTCAATTAATTGAGTTACAATTCTATTTCATAATACTTAATTCTCAATTAAGTTTAGACTTATGAAAGTTTTGATCATTGCATATTTCTTTTTAATTACATATTAATTACAATCTTTCAGTTCTTAAAACACATTTTCAGATCTGAATTTTTATAATTAATCACATGTAATCATATTTAATTCATGTTTAAGTCATTATGTTTTATGTTCATGCATCACATATACGTAACAACATGAATTAATTCAAACAACATACACTTATGTATTTGATTTTTTACTTTTATTTTCAGATCTGATTTGTTCATTAAAATCAGAGATCATATGAATCATAAACTTTATTTAGATCTAATCTAAATAATATTATGATTTTAGATTTATTCATGTTACTAATCGTAATACAAACATGCATCATATGCATCCAAAATTTCAGATCTAGTTAATCATGCATAATCAGCAATTAAATCAATCATAAAAATACTTTAGATCTAATCTAAACATGTTCATGAATTTAGATTTAGTTACAAAAATTAAAACATAAAAGTTTAAACACAAACCTGGCTCTGATACCACTGAAAGTGAATCATAGGTTCTTCGGTATTAAGCATGCTGAATTTTTTTTTTTAAAAAAAAATCATGGCTGAACCTGATCGGATTGCCTACGTACCCCTTAATAAGGGGGAACAACATACGTAGTTCTTTTTATGTTTCAAAAATACAGCGGAAAAATCGAATCAAACAATTTAATTTGTGCATGCTTACAAGATCAAATCTAGAAATCAGCATTGTAAGAACACATAGGATTATGCCGGAATCATTTAAACAAATATGCAAAAACTTTATGCATGATTAACTATTAGATCTGAAAGGCAAACACTCTATTCTGATTAATCTTCGAATATCCATCGAATGGATTCTGGAGATAACTCCGTGAGGAGCCCCAAAGGAGGGTAAAACCTCGGAGAATCAAACCTAGACCCAGACTCCAAAATAAAATATTGATGTGGGATTAATACCTTTTATGATAGAAGAAACTTGTGCATCTGATCCTTGACTTTGCAGCCACGCACTCGAATGGCCTCTATGAGAAGTACACGTAAAGCTCTAGGTAGATCGTCTTCTGCGGGAGTGCTAGCTCGCGCAGGAACGTTGCAATGGCTGAAGCTGTCTCGTTCTAAACACTCAATCTTTGACTGTTCTTCAAGGTATGAAGGATGGATGTGAGGAAGAAGGAGAAGAAGGGATGGATACCCTCATAGATTTTTTTTAGAATTTTTTGAAACTTCTAGATATTGTATATATTGAACCCAAGGCATGGGGGTCTTTTTTAGCCAAAAGGCCACCCCACGCCTCACACCTAATTTAGCCAATTAATTTAGCTGATAAAATCCCTAAAAAATTCTGGTGGTTTGGGAGCTAAGAGGATATAAACATATCCAAATTTCGTGCATTTTAGATTCCTAAAAGATAGGAATTCATGTATCCAAAGTTCAGCCGCAGACCACCCTATTTCATGCACCATGCAATCCCTACAAATTAGGAAATTCATCTAAATCTTTCTAGAAAGCTTTAAGGTGCAATTTTTATAGAAAATATAGCCCCACGCCTCCTCTGTTCTCTTGCCAATTTTTGGCCAAAAATAAGGAGGATAGGCATGAAAAATATTGGGGATAAATTAAGATGTCATTCTTCTCCAAGAAGATAAGGATGGGTTCCTAAAATTTAGGAATTCTTCTTCTTATCCAATTCTGATTATTTGGACTCATAATCCTCATCAAATAAGGTCTTGTAATTGATTGGATCAAGCCCAATCCAATTGGATCAAGTTTCATCAATTTGGTCAAGCTCAATCTACTTGGGTTGAACCCAATCCAATTAGGTCAAATCCTGATGCAGCCCAAATTGAATCCTATTCAATTTGGCTCAACCTAAGCCCAATTACTCAATCAAATTGGGTTCATTAGCAATCTAATTTCTAATTAATACTTCAATAATTCAATAATTATTTTAATGCAACTTTTGCTTAGGATAATTTGTCAATCAAATTGACCAAATTACCCTTGAATGATTCTTAATCATCAATCAGCCATTTGATCAACCTAGAAACTTCTATGCGTGTGACCTCATAGGTTCGAACCTAAGCCAGAAGTATAGAAACATGTTCCTATACTAATCGATGTGACCATCTAGCAATGGTACCTGACGTCCGGATAGGCCGAATATATGCGAAGCAAATATTCTGGAATTCTGGACTATGGTTACTATATAATTCAATCCCTTTGACTCCTAATGCCAGGACGACTTAGAGCTCACTGTCAACCCAATAATTAGTACATCCATTATGTGATTAACTTTAGATATTGTTCGTCCGATTCCTGTCTACCTAAAAATATGCTAGACAGATCGTTGTTAAAGCCAACGAACAAAAGTGTAATTTAAATTTTTACTCTTACCTTTCCTACTCGAAGAATAGTGTTTGTAAGAGGTCGATCCACAGGGAGGCGATTGGAGTTGCTTAAAAATTAGAACATTCGCTTGGATTCAAAATCGATTTTTGAATAACTAAAGAAAAACATGATGTCGGGGATGATGATAGATTCTCTAATTTACCAAAGAATTTTTTTTATTTAAAAATAATAAAAAGACAAGTACTTAGAAATCAAAGAGCATTTATAAATTCATGAAATGTTTAACTATTCAAAGGAAAATTTTGGCATAAATTAAAATGGATGAAAGCAAGTGCTAAGAAGATCAAAACCCTAGAACATAAATTGCATAAAAGAAAATTTAATATATTGCATCAAAGAAGAATTAAAAGATTGCATTAAAAAAATAGAAATTAACTTAAACCTAGAACAAGGATTGCATGAAAAAGAAATGATAGATTTGATAAAAAGAAAATTCATTACAAATAAAAGTGGAGATTAGAAACCTAATGTTTCTTCCCTTTTACAAATAACTTAAAAAAAATATAAAACAAATAAGCTTCTCCCTCAACATAAAATAACAATTTTTTTATTTCTTTCTTCTTCCCAAGAGAAATAGAGCAATGCTCTGTTTCTTCTTTCTCCTTTCTTTGGGCTCGCCGGCCACCCCCTTGGACCCACCGGCCACTCGCCGAGCTCCTCCCCTCCTCTTCTCCTCTCCTTAAATAGGTCGCCCACCCCTTTGGCTAGTCGATGGATTCCCTGATGGAGGAGTAACGGAAGCTTGATCGTAGGGAGGAATGCACGCGAACGATCGGCTGGACTGATGGCTCTGACACGAGATTTGGATGCATTGTGACAACGGGAGAGGCTGGGGATCTCGAATCCGGAAGAGGGGGGCACGGGATCGCTGATCTGGAAGGGAGCTGGGAACGTGGACTTCAGATTGGAAGCGGAAGGCAGCTGTGGTCTGCCGTGATCGACGGGAGGAAACGAATCCATGGGAGAGGGGCTGAAACGCTGGATCTTGATCACGGGATGAGCTGGGAGCGTGGATTCGGGACACATGAAAATAAGGATGAACAGTTGTAAGCCTAGATGGCTGCTGGGGTTCCGGAGGAGCTTGGATCACAGTAGAGTCTGGGACGTGGGCGTTGACATGGATGCGGTGGAGATGCGGTGAAGACGCGGTGCGGGATCGCCGGAGATTGGATTCAGACACTGGGATTCCGGGCGTTGCTGGCACGGTGGCTGGCACGGGAGTTGGATGCATTTGAACGGGCGCTTGGGATCGATGTGGCTGATGCATGGGATCATTCCCTCTCCCCTGTTTTCGCATGGATGAAGCTGCTTTGATGCGAGTGAGAGGATCTCTCTTCATTGAATATGGGTCATGTGCCAGTTTCTGCAATGGAATTGGATTTTGGAAGAAGGTCTGGGACTTTCTTTGCCCTCCTGAGATGGGAGCTGGGAGATACCAAGTTCCGTCCAATTAGTCATAGAGATAAAAAAAAGATAGTGAGATATGAAATTTGGCTCACGAGTCATCTGTTCTGACTGGAGGTCAATTGCAAATCTTTGGGTTACCCAGCACCTCATAGTTATGATATGGTCAAATTAGATTTGCCAAAAATTCTTTCCTAAAAGCATAAAGAAATTGGACCCGATTCGGACCCGAACCCGACTCAGACCCGACCCGACTCGGACCCGAGTCGGGTCTGGGAAGGGATTCTTCTGAAGTCAAATTTGTACTTAATATGCATTTTCTCTCCAATTTATGATAATCTGTGCCGAACCCAAATATAATATTAATTCAGTGAATTTATCATTATTGGTTAGCAATAACACTAATTTTAGTGACATGTAGGTCGCACTTTTGTGCTCTCATCACACCCCCCAACTAGCTTATTGCTAGTCTCTAGCAATTAACAAGCAAACGATAAAATGAGGGCACAAAAAGATGTAGTCTAACTTATGACTTTTTCTCCTTTTTTTTCTTTTTTTTTTTTTTGAATTGAAGCTAAATACACAAACTACGATATGTACCCATTTTCGTAGGGAGTAACGATTGCACTTAGCACGTGCAACAAGCCTTTAAACCCCTAGGTTACCCTAGTGGACGAGTGTTGTCTCATGAGGGTTTGCAGTGAAGTTACCCACAAACTTCATCAATCAGGGATTTCTAATGTTTAACTCAAAATTTGAACAAGTACTATTGTATGAACTTAGAATTGCAAGGACAATAAAGACTTATTGTTATCATATTTAAGTAGACTCTAAGTCAAGTTCCATTACTCCCCATCTATCTGCTAACAAGTCAAGAATGTAGTGAGGTGCAAGATAGTATCATATAAATGAGTGGCTTTTACTTACTTCCAACATGATCACTCTAATTTTCAAGACTTTCTAGAGTTAAATGGTAATGAACACCCTAGATTTATTTATTCATTTATTGTTTTTTTTTCAGACTAAATGCTAAGAAGAATGACTTGTGCAATATCTAGCCTTATTAAGCTTTCTAGCTAACCCATGTAGCGAGTGTTAGGCCAATGACTCCCGATCCAGATGGCTCAGGGTACTAGGTGTAGAGACACCCTAACAGGCTTAATAACTCAAGTTAACTAGGCTTCAAGGCCAAATTAGTCACTCAGAGTTTAATCTCAATCATCCTCACCTTTTTACGCGAACACTCGCTGCTTGCCAGGCAAGAGGCCCGGTTACTCAGTGAGAAGACTTAAAATAAACTCATTATTTTATTTTATTTTATCTCTTTTTTTTTGATTAGGGTGTTCATCACACATGTAACTTTAAATTATCCCGAAGATTAAAAGTATTCATATTAGTTGCAAGTATACATACCCCACTATTCATGTGCTTACGTGTAGGTGCTAAATCATCTTGTATCATGTTAGCAGAAGATAGGTGGGACGAAAACTCAAGCTAGAACTGCTATCATATTCCTTAACTCAAAGCTATTGTCAAAGCAATTCCTACTTTATACAGCCAAAAAGATTAAATTTTGAGTTAAAAATTTGAACTCCTTTTTTTTTAATTTTAATTTTAATTTTTTTTTTGGGCATAAAAATTCAAAAATATTCTCACCCCCATACCTAAATCTAACATTGTCCTCAATGTTAAAAAAAATTTAAAGCAGTAATAGGATAGAGGAGAAGTTACCTGATATGGATGGGTAAAGTGACAATTGGGGCCAAAAACCCCCAAACCTACATATTAGTAATTTATTATTTTTTTTATTTTATATATATATATATATAATATTTACATGTTGGGTTGCCTCCCTTTAAAACCCATGGAATTTGGGTAGCATATTTATTGTCGCAGCCCAAATTTCAAATTGGGCTGCATTATTTATTGGCAACACTGTAGGTGGACTAGCGGATGCAGGAGCGAATAACTCATTCAGAGTTTTAATATGATCACCCATTGTAGAGATTGGTGGTTAAACAATAATTCGTCGGATGTGATGATACTTTTTTCCAACCTCTGGGTTAAATGGTGTTAACTTACCCCTTAATGATTTTCTACCATGCATATATTATTCACAACTTAATTAGACTCGACTCCTAAACGAAATCCTAAAAGAAAAGAAGGGCTAGACACAACTGACCACAACCAACACCACACAACAATTTGATCATATTAGTCTTAGAACTAAGTGAGGTTTAGTAGCTTCTTAAATCTAGTTGCACAGAGACTTATCAGGTTAAAAAAAAATTCTGAAATTCTCTCTAGATTAGACAGCTCCTAATCTCCCTTTCAGATTAAGCTTGAGCTTACCAGTTAAGTGATCCAGTAACCAGTGATCAGAAAAGTCCCGGGGTGTGTGGTGGTGCCAGAAGGGATACACCGATACCACAATACCCGTAACAGTTCTCACTGTTGTAAAACTTTCCTAGACATCACCAATTACTAAATTCTCACTGGAGTGGCTTTCAGCCGCTTCTTTCCAAGAGCCTAATTGAGCTCGAAAATCCTAAGGCCAACGTCTAATTTGATTTTAATTTAATTTGGCTTAGGATAAGTATGCAAGGTGGTGAATTTTGGGCTAAGGACAGGTAATGACTTCCCGACCTTATCTTTTTAAGGGATTTTGCCCTTAAATTATTTTATGCAAGTGCTTAATACTAAATGCAGCAAATAATCAATATTTTTTTTTAAAGTTTATGCAATTTCATTAGGTTGTATTGATTAAATGAGCAAGCAATTTTTTTTACTTTTATTTTTTTTAAAAACTTTTTTAATTTTTTTTTAGCAATAACTTGAATGTAAACTAAACACAATCCTTATGCGTTAGTCAATCTCTGAATGCCTGTTGAATAAGCTCTGGAGATTACTCCGTGAGGAGCCCCAATAAAGGTATTATAACCTCGGGGGATTGCACCTTATCAATTACTAGCAAAAATAATATAGATTTTTTTAAAATTTTTTTTAAAAATTTTTTAATTTTTTTTTTAATTTTTTTTTATTTTTTAAAATTTAGATTTCAAATTTTGAATTTCAGAATTCAAATTTTGAATTTAAATTTTTGAATTTTTGAATTTTGAAATTTTTTTTTCAATTTTTTTTTCGAATTTCAAATTTCAGAATTTAATAACTACAAAATTATTAACTGAAAATAATAAAAATAAAAACTTACTACCGGAGTGCGTTCACTCTGGGCATCCAAAATCCGATTTGATCTTCATGATCGTTCTTACTTCTCGATTTGCCTCCCCGGCAACAGCGCCAAAATTTTGTTCGTCCGATTCCTGTCTACCTAAAAATATGCTTGACAGATCGTTGTTAGAGCCGACAAACAAAAGTTTAATTTAAATTTTTACTCTTACCTTTCCTACTCGAAGAATAGTGGTTGTAAGAGGTCGATCCACAGGGAGGCGATTGGAGTTGCTTAAAAATTAGAACGTTCACTCGGATTCAAAATCGATTTTTGAATAACTAAAGAAAAACATGATGTCGGGGATGATGATAGATTCTCTAATTTACTAGAGAATTTTTTTTATTTAAAAATAATAAAAAGACAAGTACTTAGAAATCAAAGAGCATTTATAAATTCATGAAATGTTTAACTATTCAAAGGAAAATTTTGGCATAAATTAAAATGGATGAAATCAAGTGCTAAGAAGTTCAAAACCCTAGAACATAAATTGCATAAAAAAAAATTTAATATATTGCATCAAAGAAGAATTAAAAGATTGCATAAAAAAAATAGAAATTAACTTAAACCTAGAACAAGGATTGCATGAAAAAGAAATGATAGATTTGATAAAAAAAAAATTCATTACAAATAAAAGTGGAGATTAGAAACCTAATGTTTCTTCCCTTTTACAAATAACGTAAAAAAAATATAAAACAAATAAGCTTCTCCCTCAACATAAAATAATAATTTTTTTATTTCTTTCTTCTTCCCAAGAGAAACAGAGCAATGCTCTGTTTCTTCTTTCTCCTTTCTTTGGGCTCGCCGGCCACCCCCTTGGACCCACCGACCACTCGCCGAGCTCCTCCCCTCCTCTTCTCCTCTCCTTAAATAGGTCGCCCACCCCTTTGGCCAGTCGATGGATCCCCTGATGGAGGAGTAACGGAAGCTTGATCGCAGGGAGGAATGCACGCGAACGATCGGCTGGACTGATGGCTCTGATGTTAGGGTTTTCCAGTGCCCTAGGGCGCAGCGGAAGATACGGGATTATAAAATTTTCTTATAAAACCCATTATATGAAACCCTAATAAGCCAAGATCGCCTTAATAGTATAACCAAATAATATAGAAAATATAATCTTGGTATAGAAGAATACCTATCACGCTATATCCAATATATCTGAAGATGTCCTAAGGTGCCCAAATGTTCACCCTCCGATGTTGATCCACACAGGAATGGGTTCAAGACTCTAGCTCCACCAAAACTTGATTCTAATTGTTCAATCCTTCCAAAGGATTTAATTGGCTGATTTTCCTTCACTTCCTTCTTCCTTTCTACCTCTAAAACATTCACTAGCCTTTTTGTCCTAAAGAAGACCCTCTTGTCTTGGGTTAGGACAAAAGAGAGAGGCTTGTAAGAAAGAAGGGATAAGGGAGAGAGAAGGAGAGGCTTTTTCTTGGATGATCTTTAGAACCCCAAGGCACCTCCTTATTTATAAGAGATGGAGGGATGCATCATAAAGGGATGCATCCCATCCACACACCTCATCATGATGAGGCATGTGCCAAGAGATGCATCCCATCATGATGGGGTGCTAAGGAGAAGGGTGTATCAACTTCTTTCTCACATCTCCCTCTTAAATCCTGATGATCCAAGGGCCCAAATGCAGTGAACCAAAGCCAATGGTCCAGATCTAGGCGCCATCTAATGGTCCAGATCAGGGCATCATCATCCAGGGTGCCATCCAGTGGTCCAGATTCAGGCGCTGAGCAACGGTCCAGATCTTTCATCCAGAGAGCCATCCAGTGGTCCAGATTCAGGCGCTGAGCAACGGTCCAGATCTTTCATCCAGAGAGCCATCCAGTGGTCCAGTTTCAGGCGCTAACCAGTGGACCAGATCCTTCATCCAGGAAGCCATCCAATGGTCCAGATGAAGGCGCCAACCAGTGGACCAGATCCTTCATCCAGGAAGCGATCCAATGGTCCAGAAGTGAAGGTCTATCAAACCCAATCCAATTGGGTTTAACCAACTTAAAGAAAACATTAAACCTAATCAAATCAGGTCTAATTAAAGCCAAATGGGTTTCAACTCTTGGCTAACCCATATTAGGTCATGATCTAATCATATTAGATCAACCTAATCTAAGAATCATATTCGAATTTAATTCGAATCAGGAGCTAGGGTTTGCAACACGTGCTAGCATGTTCATCTTGCAAACATGATCTAATCCAATTAGACCCTTGATCAATTCCCTTGTGTGTGACCCATTGGGTTCCTTATCTTAGCCAGCAGTAGGTGCAGGTGCAAGTTGACCTAACCTGATTAGAATACCTCTAATCCAATTTAGGTTCAATTTAGTGCTAAACCTGACCTAGCAATCAGAACCTTTCTGATGCTTTGATCTAATCAAACTCTTTGATCCGATCAACCCACAAGACATGATTGACGTCTAGCAACGTATCATGTCTACCCGGAAGATGAGGAATGTATTGGACAAATCCAAACATACCCTTCAGTGGAAAGTTACTGTGCAATTCAATCCCTCAGTCATACTACATCCTGAATAAGTGCTCGAGTATGGATCAATATCAAACTCAATCACTTATTCATGTCTCTCTCAATCTTTTATATGATAATTCAAACAATGAAACATTAGAAACTCTTTCTAATATTCATTTTGCTTTGATCAAAGGCTTCTTGAATCATCATAAGATTAGAGTAAGTAGGATGTTACCTTCTCTTACTAGAAGTGACTGATTCCTTGTTGACCTACTCACAACCTTCGTACAAAATCCACCATATCCAGAATACCCCGTACACAACGCAATGTCGTGAATGAGGGTAAACCAAAACATAGCTTCAAGTGCACAAGGTACCATGGTGATCTCAGGTCTAAGGATCACTTGCACAACTCCCACTATGAGAACCATCTTTTGATAATTAAGTAAGAATCCATAAGATGTTCTCATGGCTGGTCATTTCAGTGAACTCATTCCTCTAATGAGCACCCACATCTTTGTATTAGTGTCTCACACAAGTGATTGTGAGATCAATCACCCTCTACATTGAGCATACATAAGATGTGCCAGTCTTTCCGGTAATATTGATCCCCGACTCAATATACCAATTTGACTGGGAATATTCTAAATTAGGATTTTAGGATTTTAGGTCTCACTGGTATGATCTCATCATAACCCTAAAACCAATGTCCTAATTTATGGGGTTCATCATCCAATAATAAAATAGATAAGCAGCAAATGATGAAACACAATGCCTTTATTGATATATATCGAGTGTCAAAGTACATGATTTGGAGGATTACAAAGAGAAACCCATCAAATGATTGGCTTATAGGGCATCTACTCTTTCAATCTCCCACTTGCACTAAAGCCAATCGCCCTTATATTTTAACCCCATACAATCGAGGTGACGATTGAATTGCTGCTGTGGTAGAGCTTTAGTAAATGGGTCTGCTATATTGTTCTTTGTGTCTACTCGTTCAATCTTGACGTCTTGTCTTTCGATTATCTCTCGAACAAGGTGGAAGCGTCTCAAAATGTGCTTGGATCTATGATGAGACCTTGGTTCCTTAGCTTGTGCAACTGCTCCAGTGTTATCGCAATAAACTGGGACTGGTCCGGCAATCTCAGGAACTACACCCAGCTCTGTGATGAACTTCTTCATCCAGACTGCTTCCTTAGCAGCTTCACTAACAGCTATGTATTCTGCCTCAGTAGTTGAGTCAGCTACAGTTTGCTGTTTGGAACTTTTCCAACTCACAGCTCCACCATTCAAAGTGAAGATATATCCAGAGATTGACTTGCTATCATCTGGATCAGATTGAAAGCTAGAATCTGAATAGCCTTCTAGTTTCAATTCTGATCCTCCATAAATCAGAAAAACATCTTTAGTCCTTCTCAAGTATTTGAGAATGCTTTTCACAATTTTCCAATGATCCTCCCCGGGATCTGCCTGAAATCTACTTACCATACCCAAGGCATAAGCTACATCAGGCCTGGTACATAACATAGCATACATGATCGACCCTACTGCCGAAGCATAGGGAATAGAACTCATTCTATTCCTCTCTTCAGATGTCTTAGGAGACATCTTCCTAGAGAGTTGTATGCCATGTCCTATGGGTAAGAAACCTTTCTTACTTCCATCCATGTTGAACCTCTTCAGCACATTATCAATGTACCTAGACTGGGACAAACCTAGCATCCTTTTAGATCTATCTCTATAGATCCTTATACCAAGTATATAGGATGCTTCACCCAAGTCTTTCATGGAAAATTTCTTTGATAGCCAAGTCTTGACCGATTGCATCATTGGAACATCATTTCCAATGACCAATATATCGTCCACATATAATATCAAGAAGACAATAGCACTCCCACTAGTCTTCTTGTACACACAAGGTTCATCTATATTTTTAATGAAGCCAAACTCTTTGACTATCATGTCAAAATGGATGTTCCAACTTCTAGATGCCTGCTTTAATCCATAAATGGATTTCTTAAGCCTACATACTTGATTTGCTCTCCCTCTTGAGACAAATCCCTCTGGCTGTGTCATATAGACCTCTTCCTCAAGGTGACCATTAAGGAAGGCGGTTTTGACATCCATCTGCCAGATCTCATAATCATAGTATGCAGCTATAGCAAGCATAATCCGAATAGATTTGAGCATAGCTACTGGCGAAAAAGTTTCATCATAATCAATGCCTTGTTTTTGCCTGAAACCTTTTGCCACTAGCCTGGCCTTGTAGGTTTCTACTTGGCCATCAGCTCCTATCTTCTTCTTGTATACCCATTTGCACCCTATTGGAATCACTCCCTCAGGTGCATCAACCAAAGTCCACACTTGGTTTGTATACATAGAATCTATCTCGGATTTCATGGCGTCCAACCATCTGTCAGAGTCCCTACTCTTGACAGCTTCCGAATAGGTCAGAGGGTCATCGTTATCAACGATGTGGGCTTCATCATTCTCAATGATAAATCCATACCTCTCAGGTGCATTTCGCACTCTTTCTGACCTTCGAAAAGGAGTAGTGTGTAGTGGCTGTACCTCTTCCATGGGTACATCTGGTTGAGGATTATTATGTGTCTCACCTTGTAGGTCTTGAACTTCATCAAGTTCAATTCTTCTATCCTTGCCCTTTTCTAAAAAAAACTCTTTTTCCAAGAAAGTGGCATGCCTAGCAACAAATACCTTTTGTTCGGTAGGATTATAGAAGATATATCCTAAACTGTCTTTAGGATAACCTACAAATATACATTTGTCCGATCTAGCACTTAGCTTATGTCCAAAATTTCTTTTGACATAAGCATGACAACCCCATATCTTAAGATACTTAAGATTAGGTTTTTTTCCTTTCCATATCTCATATGGAGTGCTAGATACAGACTTAGATGGTACTCTATTTAATACTAATGCAGCAGTTTCTAGGGCATGTCCCCAGAAGGAAATTGGAAGATTTGTGAAGCACATCATGGACCGTACCATATCTAATAAGTACGATTCCTTCTTTCAGCTACACCATTTAATTGTGGCGTATATGGAGGTGTCCATTCAGAGAGTATACCCTTTAATTTAAGATAGTCTAAAAATTCACTAGAAAGGTATTCTCCTCCTCGATCAGATCGAAGGATTTTAATACACTTTCCAGTTTGTTTTTCGACCATACTTTGATACTCTTTAAATTTATCAAAGGCTTCGGATTTATGTTTCATTAGATACACAAAACCGAACCTTGATAAGTCATCAGTAAATGTGATGAAGTAAGAGTATCCATCTCTAGCTTGAGTTGACATAGGACCGCACACATCAGTGTGTACGAGTTCTAACAACTCACTTGCCCTTTCTCCATGTCCCGAGAATGGAGACTTGGTCATTTTACCCATAAGACAAGATTCACAAGTTCCTAATGATTCAAAATCATAAGGGTCAAAGAATTTATCTTTATACAACTTATGTAACCTTGTCTCACTAATATGACCTAATCGGTAATGCCAGAGGAGGGTATTATTAATATTTTCTCTTTTTCTTTTATTATCTTTGCCAATATGAAACATAACATTATTAAGACATAATACTAAAAGACCATTTTCCATAATGCCATGACAATAATACTCATTAGATAAAGAAATAGAGCAACCATTGCTCTTTCCATTTATTTCGAATCCTTTCTTAAGCAACAAAGGAATTGAAATTACATTTCTAATGATTTTTGGCATAAAATAACAGTCTTCTAGCTTCAAGAACTTTCCGGAGGGTAGCTCCAGTATGTAGGTGCCAACAGCTTCAGCCTGGATGGATTCTCCTCCAGCGCCATATAGCTCGAAGTCACCTTTCTTCAGTCTTCTAATTTTCTGCAGTCCATGCAAAGATTTGCATATGTGAGAACCACAACCGGTATCCAATACCCATGAATTAGAATCAGAAGAACTTAATGTCATATTGGCATGTAATAAAAACATACCTTTTGATGCAACACTTGCATCAGGCTTCACACTTGCAAGAAAGCTCTTGCAGTTCCTTTTCCAATGCCCCGTCTTGCCACAGTGGAAACAGGTACCGGGTCCAGAGATTTTCTTTCCCTTCTTCTTTTTGATGCGACTCTTAGGGTTTAGTTTTTTCTTTGAACCCTTGTTGCCCGACTTCTTCTTTGAGCTCTCACCAACAAGAAGGATCGGACCCTTGTCCTTCTTGATGTGAGACTCTGCTGTTTTCAGCATATTTAGAAGCTCAGGCAGGGAGGAATTCAGTTTGTTCATGTGATAATTCACGACAAACTGCGAGAATGAGTCGGGTAGTGATTGCAGGATCAAATCCTGACTGAGCTCACTGTCCATAGCAAAACCAAGTTGACTTAATCGAGTGATTAAGTCTATAACCTTTAAACAGTGGTCTTGCACAGACGATCCCTCGATCATTCTAGCACGGAACAACTGTTTAGATATCTCATATCTAGCAGTTCTGCTCTGCTCACCATATAGCTCCTTTAAGTTAAGGAGTATGGAGTGAGTATCCATGCTATCATGCTGCCTCTGCAATTCATTATTCATAGAAGCAAGCATGATACATTTGACAGTCAAACTGTCATTTTTCCACATACGATATGTGGCCAATTCCTCCTCAGTTGCATCTTCCCCTGCTGACCCTAGGTCAGGGGTTTCAAGAATGTAGGAAAGTTTTTCTTGTGTGAGAACAATCTTTAAATTCCTCAACCAATCCACATAGTTGGGACCAGTCAATTTGTTTGTATCTAAGATACCTCTAAGTGAGAGTGAAGATGCCATTTTTGCAGAATTAATCTATAATTACAAAGAACACTAATATAAGCAGACCAATCATGATGACATGTATTCAATCAGACAAGGACTTTTATCTAATTGTTACTCCCACTATTTTTATCGAATATCATAACCCTCAAGTATGATGAACGAGAAAATACTAATTTTCTTAGTGGGGTTGAGATCCAAATTTCTTATAAAAGACCTTGTGGGAATCACAACAAGCCCTTATAAGTTCAAAGGTAGGAAACTCTTTCCAATTGCATCCCATGCAATTCCCAACTTTATTCTGTCCTCTAGCACACATATAGTCTTGTGGGAATCACAACAAACTATTGTGTCTAGTTAAGTCAAACCCTTCATTTTTATACAGTCATATTTGAATAATGCTGCCCTTGTGGGAATCACAACAAGGCAACATATTAAAATATGCCATATGCATCATATGCACCAAGATATTACAATATCAATCCCTAATACTAGCCTTGTGGGAATCACAACAAGCTAGCGTAGATATTGACATAATAATATCTAAGCATGAAGGAAGGACCTTTATAGTGTTATATCAGCAATTAGCTTTTCCATGGAGGTCAATCAAATAGTTGGCCAGGTAAGCAGATGGGAGGCTCTCCTTACTTAGTAAGGTCCTAATTAAATAACCACCTGTAGCCTCTTTCCTAGACACCAACTTAGTCAATTGATTCAGAATGGCTCAGCTTAAAGCAATTAACACTACGACTTAATTATGAATTTAGTGAGGGCTTTCAAATAGTAGTATCTTACTAACATTAAGCTCAACCATAAAAGACAATCAAATAATTGGCCAGGAAAGCAGGTGGGAGGCACCCCTCACTCAGAGAGTGAGGTCCTAATTAAGTAACCACCTGTGGCTTCCTTCCTAGACACCAACTGAGTCGATTGTTCCAGAATGGGTCAGCCCAAAATTTTCATACTACTATATTGGTCTCATTGCACATTCTATAATTTAGTACTAGCAATTATACTGTGCTACAACATGAATATAACACTATCTCATAGCATAAACTAATCATGCATACAAACAACCTAGCTATCTCATAGCATCAAGATAATAGCATGTATTATCATTTGGTTAAACTGATTAAGGGTGGCTCTGATACCACTGTTAGGGTTTTCCAGTGCCCTAGGGCGCAGCGGAAGATACGGGATTATAAAATTTTCTTATAAAACCCATTATATGAAACCCTAATAAGCCAAGATCGCCTTAATAGTATAACCAAATAATATAGAAAATATAATCTTGGTATAGAAGAATACCTATCACGCTATATCCAATATATCTGAAGATGTCCTAAGGTGCCCAAATGTTCACCCTCCGATGTTGATCCACACAGGAATGGGTTCAAGACTCTAGCTCCACCAAAACTTGATTCTAATTGTTCAATCCTTCCAAAGGATTTAATTGGCTGATTTTCCTTCACTTCCTTCTTCCTTTCTACCTCTAAAACATTCACTAGCCTTTTTGTCCTAAAGAAGACCCTCTTGTCTTGGGTTAGGACAAAGAGAGAGGCTTGTAAGAAAGAAGGGATAAGGGAGAGAGAAGGAGAGGCTTTTTCTTGGATGATCTTTAGAACCCCAAGGCACCTCCTTATTTATAAGAGATGGAGGGATGCATCATAAAGGGATGCATCCCATCCACACACCTCATCATGATGAGGCATGTGCCAAGAGATGCATCCCATCATGATGGGGTGCTAAGGAGAAGGGTGTATCAACTTCTTTCTCACATCTCCCTCTTAAATCCTGATGATCCAAGGGCCCAAATGCAGTGAACCAAAGCCAATGGTCCAGATCTAGGCGCCATCTAATGGTCCAGATCAGGGCATCATCATCCAGGGTGCCATCCAGTGGTCCAGATTCAGGCGCTGAGCAACGGTCCAGATCTTTCATCCAGAGAGCCATCCAGTGGTCCAGATTCAGGCGCTGAGCAACGGTCCAGATCTTTCATCCAGAGAGCCATCCAGTGGTCCAGTTTCAGGCGCTAACCAGTGGACCAGATCCTTCATCCAGGAAGCCATCCAATGGTCCAGATGAAGGCGCCAACCAGTGGACCAGATCCTTCATCCAGGAAGCGATCCAATGGTCCAGAAGTGAAGGTCTATCAAACCCAATCCAATTGGGTTTAACCAACTTAAAGAAAACATTAAACCTAATCAAATCAGGTCTAATTAAAGCCAAATGGGTTTCAACTCTTGGCTAACCCATATTAGGTCATGATCTAATCATATTAGATCAACCTAATCTAAGAATCATATTCGAATTTAATTCGAATCAGGAGCTAGGGTTTGCAACACGTGCTAGCATGTTCATCTTGCAAACATGATCTAATCCAATTAGACCCTTGATCAATTCCCTTGTGTGTGACCCATTGGGTTCCTTATCTTAGCCAGCAGTAGGTGCAGGTGCAAGTTGACCTAACCTGATTAGAATACCTCTAATCCAATTTAGGTTCAATTTAGTGCTAAACCTGACTTAGCAATCAGAACCTTTCTGATGCTTTGATCTAATCAAACTCTTTGATCCGATCAACCCACAAGACATGATTGACGTCTAGCAACGTATCATGTCTACCCGGAAGATGAGGAATGTATTGGACAAATCCAAACATACCCTTCAGTGGAAAGTTACTGTGCAATTCAATCCTCAGTCATACTACATCCTGAATAAGTGCTCGAGTATGGATCAATATCAAACTCAATCACTTATTCATGTCTCTCTCAATCTTTATATGATAATTCAAACAATGAAACATTAGAAACTCTTTCTAATATTCATTTTGCTTTGATCAAAGGCTTCTTGAATCATCATAAGATTAGAGTAAGTAGGATGTTACCTTCTCTTACTAGAAGTGACTGATTCCTTGTTGACCTACTCACAACCTTCGTACAAAATCCACCATATCCAGAATACCCCGTACACAACGCAATGTCGTGAATGAGGGTAAACCAAAACATAGCTTCAAGTGCACAAGGTACCATGGTGATCTCAGGTCTAAGGATCACTTGCACAACTCCCACTATGAGAACCATCTTTTGATAATTAAGTAAGAATCCATAAGATGTTCTCATGGCTGGTCATTTCAGTGAACTCATTCCTCTAATGAGCACCCACATCTTTGTATTAGTGTCTCACACAAGTGATTGTGAGATCAATCACCCTCTACATTGAGCATACATAAGATGTGCCAGTCTTTCCGGTAATATTGATCCCCGACTCAATATACCAATTTGACTGGGAATATTCTAAATTAGGATTTTAGGATTTTAGGTCTCACTGGTATGATCTCATCATAACCCTAAAACCAATGTCCTAATTTATGGGGTTCATCATCCAATAATAAAATAGATAAGCAGCAAATGATGAAACACAATGCCTTTATTGATATATATCGAGTGTCAAAGTACATGATTTGGAGGATTACAAAGAGAAACCCATCAAATGATTGGCTTATAGGGCATCTACTCTTTCATCTGACACAGGATCTGGATGCATTGTGACAACGGGAGAGGCTGGGGATCTCGAATTCGGAAGAGGGGGATGCGGGATCGCTGATCTGGAAGGGAGCTGGGAACGTGGACTTCGGATTGGAAGCGGAAGGCAGCTGTGGTCTGCCGTGATCGACGGGAGGAAACGAATCCATGGGAGAGGGGCTGAAACGCTGGATCTTGATCACGGGATGAGCTGGGAGCGTGGATTCGGGACGATGGCCGCTGGGGTTCCGGAGGAGCTTGGATCACGGTAGAGTCTGGGACGTGGGCGTTGACATGGATGCAGTGGAGACGCAGTGAAGACGCGGTGCGGGATCGCCGGAGATTGGATTCAGACGCTGGGATTTCGGGCATTGCTGGCACGGAGTTGGATGCATTCGAACGGGCGCTTGGGATCGATGTGGCTGACGCATGGGATCATTCCCTTGTTAGATGTATGCCCTAGAAGCCAATTTGGCTGACACATTGTTGATTCTAGAGACATAATTTTGTACTTGACTATTTATTATTGAATAAATAAAAGGCATCCTTTCATTCATATTGTTTATGTGTCTATGAATCGTCCAAGAAATTAATAAGATGATGATACATATTCTCAAGAGTTGAGAATTTGAGCCATGTATCATTGGTGATTGATTTCTAAATGCTCCTGATCAATGGATCATCACGAGGACGGTGATCGATCCGATCAGTGCACAGATCACTCTCCTTCTGGATGGACGAGACTTGAGTCCACAGTGTAGGGACACTGAAGTGATAGTGCAGGTGCTTGTTAGAGAACAAGGGTACTGAGCGTGACCAAGACAAGAAGTCACTTGGATGTCTATCCACTCGTCAGTGACTTGCTTGATGTTGCAGTAGTGTGACTGGTCCTTTGACCTGCGGTGCTTCGGCTACTCACAGTGAGGTTATTGTAGTTTGACTGCACACATACATGGTCTCTAGCCATATGGGTCCATGCAGTGTAGATTGGCTGCAGTAAGTTCACTGTAGGAGTAGGGTATGCACCTATAAGGAATCTATCGACCTTGATAGAAGAGGAGTGATCCTATGTGATTTGTTAGACTGAGTTCTAAGACCTTGGCCAGGGCAGTAATATAAAGTGGAAAAAGAGTTTTCCATTAGCGAACTCAAGTCGAATAAATCTTGACATATGACAGACGATGGGGTTTGACGAGTTGTCCATGACCTCCGTCCTGTAGGGATCCACGATAGTAGGACTGTATCACACGTTAACTGCACCTAGAGGTTCATCTTTCTATTCTACTGGGTAGCCACTACATGCTGCTAGGTGTCACTGGTGGATGGTGGGACTCATAGGGATTATCTTGATGATCGATAAACCCTAATGAGTTGAGTTGGAATCGTTCCAACCCATTGAAAGGAGTTTTCAATGATATTGAGATAGAGATCACAATATATCTCACTACCAGTCAGAGTAGAACCTATGGGGTCACACACACTAGAAGTATTGACCGATCCGATGGTTGAAATCGTGATTAGGAATCACAAGTAATCAATTTGATTGATAAGAAGTTGAAGAAGGAAAGGGAATTAATTAATTGGACTTGAAACAAGAATCCTACTTTGGGTAGGATTCCTAGAGTCCTAATTGGATTAGGACTGGGAATCCTAGTTGGAGTAGGACTGGGATTCCTACTTGGAATAGGATTCCTACAATCCAAATGAGATTAGGAACTTTGAATTAAAATTGGATTCCTACTTGGAGTAGGATTCCTAGAAATCCTAATTGGATTAGGACTTCGAATTCAAATAAAGTCCTAATTGGATTAGGACCAAAATTAAACAAATCCTAATTGGATTAGGATTCCTTAAGTCTAAATTAATTATTAATCTAATGAATCAACATGACTCCTAATTGGATTAGGATTGAAGAGTTCAATTAAGTCATGATTCATTCAAGTCCTAATTGGATTAGGACTAGCGTAGATTGAACCCAAATTTGGCTAATCCTAATTAGATTAGGATTAAACCATGAGAGAGGCACCTAATCCTTTTTGGAAGAGGATTGGGTTAACCAAGTAAGAGGGGCATCAGCCCCTCTTCACTTAGTTGGTGCGACATGAAGAGAGAAAGGGGGCCGGCGCCCCCTCTTGGAAAGTAGTCAAGGGCTCCTAACTTGTAGGAGCCCTTCTTCCTTATTAAAGGAGGACTAGGGCCGGCGCCCTAGATAGACCTTTCTCCTCTTCATCACGTGGCCACCCCCTCTCCATCTCTCCTTGGTTCAGCCGCATCAGCAAAGGGAAAAGAAGAGGAGGCGTCTCCCTCCTCTTGGTCTTCTTCCTTGGCTCCAACGCATGGAAAAAGAAGAAGGCTGCAGGGGCTTTTGATCTTCTTCCCATCTTCATCCTTCTTCTTCCTCCTCTCAAGCACAATCAAGGGTTGATTGAAAGAGAGGAGATCAGCCATCAAAAGCTATCTCTGCAAGGGAGCTAGCACCCCGGTGAGATAGAGAGCTTGGATCGGATCCTGCTTCGTGTGGATACCCGTAGAGGCCGGACGTTTGAACGGCTTCAAGCGAACCCTCTTCCAAAACCACGAATTCAGATTTGCGGTGATCATCTACCCGCGCAAGGTGAAGATTTGATCTTCCTAATAGTTTTAAAAGTTTTAATTCTTACCTAATTACGAAAGGTCTAGAAACAACGTTCATGCGATGAACGTCGATCCCGTGCATGCCGATTCCGCTGCCATCTGATTTTTGTTTTGAAATATCAGCGGCATGGGCGGGTTCCCAACAGTGGTATCAGAGCCTAGGCTTCGTAGATTAAGGTAAGAATTAAATATCTAAAGGCATATTAGATCTGAAAATTGAATGATCATGCATGCTGAAAAATTCTGCATGCAGATTTTTCAGGGGTGCTGTTTTTTGCATGCTGATTTTTATGTGATAAAAAGATGATTCTAAATGCATTGTTAATGGGATTACAAAGTTTAGAATCATGATTAGCATGATCAGCGACCTATGTCATGATACAATCAGTTAGTTTTCAGATCTGAAAATTATAATTGTTGCATACGGTGATGATCATAGGATTCAACCCCTTTTGGTATCAAATGTAATGACCTGCGATGTGATCTGCGATGTCATGTAATTTTTCAGATGCTTGCATTCATCTTATTTGATGTTTTGAGAGGCCTGCGTGCCTCCTAAAAGGAGATGTAATTTATTTTTATTTTTATTTTACATCTGGTTGTATTTCTGTGATGTGATGTACATCAACGATCAAGTTGAAGCAAAGGCATGAGATGAAAGGTGATCTAAGCGGTTGATGGCGATGGGATCAAGAGTTGATCAAGGATCGAATCAAGGTGGCTTAGAACCAATTCAAGAGTTGAAGACCACTTGATCGATTGATGTGCATGTGCTTGTAATACGACCTAATTAGAATCCATGATCATCACCTATTTAAAGTTTAACTTTATTTGATGCTGCGATTATAACTGCCTGTGATGTACCGTTTGCATGAGATGTGAATGCGAGTCGGGTAGATAGGTTTACATGTGATGTAGCAAACCCAATTGAGACCTAAATCAAAACCTCCTCAATCAAGTCGAGAGTGAACCGACATGAGCAAGTCATATTAGATTAATTGATCTAATTGGTGTCTAGGAAAGCATGAAAGGTGGTTACTTAATTAGGACCTTACTCTTTGAGTAAGGGGAGCCTCCACCTGCTTACCTGGCCAATTGTTCGATTACCTCTTATGAAGGGCTCAAGTTGCAAACACTAAGACCTGATTAACCAATATTAAGTCAATAGGTCTTCCACTGTAGTAGAGCTGCTAAGGCCTTTCTGATGTTGATTTGTCTCGGCTGGACACAGTGGTCAAGTTGCATCGGGGGGCTGGACCTCTCTATAGACATGAGATGTTGTAGGGTAAAGGTGGGGTTGGGCACCAATAACTGTTAGGTGAGGACCCAATGACGACTTTATTCCTACGGTTATACGGTGGGTCTGACTTAACTAAGAAATGGGACCAATAACTGTTAGGTGAGGTCTTCATGGCTTAGAGACCAAGTTACACTGCAACATGCTTGAGAAGCATTGTACAAGAGTTGTACACTCATCCATCTATGTGTCACCAATAACTGTTAGGTGAGGTGGCATGTAAATTGGTGGGACCGCAGTACCCACTAGAAACCCTAGTCGTGTAGGATTTCCGTTTCCCTACCAGGAGAGTGTGAGGGATTCGAGAAAATAGTGGGAGTTACATTTGTTCTAAAAGACCTTAGAACAGATTAGGATCAAGTACAAAAGTCTAACTAGAATCTTTACTCTCTGCAGATACAATGTCGGCTTCAAACCCTCTGACCCGTATTCTTGAGACCAACCGACTGACCGAAACCAATTACAAAGACTGGCTTAGAAATCTCAAAATAGTTTTGGACTGTGAGAAGATAGGCTACATACTCGATTCAGATATTCCCACACTACCAGCACGTCCTACTGATGTTCAGCGTGAGTGGCATAAAAAGTGGTTGGATGATGACATTAGAGTAAAATGCTATATGATGGCATCCATGTCTAATGAACTCCAATGCCAGCATGAAAATATAAAGACTGCTAGGGACATACTGGCACACCTGCAAGAGTTGTATGGTGAGCAGAGTCGCACAGCTCGTTTTGAAGTGTCCAAGAGGCTTTTCAAAGCGAAGATGCGCGAAGGACAGTCTGTCCATGATCACGGTCTGACCATGATCAAGGACCTAGAGGAGCTTGAAGAAGCTCGGTATGGACATGCACAAGGAATTGCAAGTGGATTTGATCCTACAGTCACTTCCTGATTCATTTGGTCAGTTTATAGTAAACTACCACATGAATAGATTGAATGCACTAAGACTGAACTAATCAACATGTTGGTAACTGCTGAGGGAGCCTTGAAAGGTTCAAGGGGCAATGTCCTTACTGCTGAGTTGACTTCTGGTTCAAGAGAAAGTCTACTTGAAAGAAAAAAGAAGCCTGCTAAGAAGCAGAAGAAAGACAAGAAGCAAAAGAAGGAAGTTCAAAAAGAAAAAGGCTAACGACAAAGGAAAATGTTTCCACTGCAATGTCGAAGGCCACTGGAAGAGAAACTGTCCTTCATACCTCGAGAGCCTAAAGAACAAGAAAGGTGACATACCTTCAGAAGGTATAGACTTGCTCATAATTGAAACTAATCTAACGGTTTCTTCTACTTCTAGTTGGGTTATAGATTCTGGTTCTAGTGCTCATTTGTGCACTACCATGCAGGGTCTAAAGGAAAGTAGAAGGCTGGCGGAAGGTGCGGTAACCCTTCGGGTTGGCAACGGGGCAAAAGTTGCTGCTGTGGCTGTGGGCATCTACCATCTGCGACTACCATCTGGATTTAGTTTAATACTTAGAGACTGCTATTATGTACCTGTTGCTAGCAGAAATTTGATTTCTGTTTCATGTCTAGCACAGGAAGGTCATGTTTTTACATTTGACAAAGACTGCTGTTCTATTTATTTGAGAAATAAAATAGTCGCACGTGGTTTCATGATTGACAGTCTCTATCATTTACATATGGATGTATCTGTGAATGTTACCGAGCAAGATGTGAGTGCCAAAGGATCCAAAAGATCCAGAGATGAGATAAACCAAAGATATTTGTGGCACCTCAGGCTTGGCCATATTGGAGAGGACAGAATGAACAAAATGGATAAAGATGGGCTTTTAGGCTCATTGACTTCCCGAATCATATCCAGTTTGCGAGTCCTGTCTTCAAGAAAAAATGGCAAGACTGCCCTTTGTAGGACATGGGGAGAGGACCACTAAATTACTTGCCCTAGTACATACAGATGTATGTGGCCCATTCGATGTGCTAGCCAGGGGACGTTATTCTTACTTCATTACCTTTACCGATGATTACTCACGGTATGGGTATGTGTATCTTATGAGACACAAGTCTGAGTCTTTTGAAAAAGTTCAAAGAGTTCAAGAATGAAGTAGAAAAAACAAACTGGAAAACCTCTTAAGGCTCTTTGATCAGATCGAGGAGGAGAATACCTTAGTAGGGAATTCCGGGGACTATCTCAAAGAAAACGGCATAGTCTCACAATGGACACCTCCGGGTACACCTCAACTCAATGGGGTGTCAGAGAGGAGGAATCGGACCCTATTGGATATGGTCAGGTCCATGATGAGCTTCACTGATTTACCTATGTTCCTTTGGGGAGATGCCTTACTCACAGCGATTTATTTATTGAATAGAGTTCCCTCTAAATCCGTTCCTACCACACCGTATGAGATATGGCATGGTAAGAAACCAAGTCTGGGTCATCTCAAGATTTGGGGATGTCTGGCCCACGTCAAGAGACTACAGGCGGACAAGTTAGAGGCTAGGACCATAAGTGCTCGTTTTATAGGATATCCTAAAGAGTCATTAGGATACAATTTTTACGTCTCAGAGGATCACAATGTGTTTGTGAGCCGTTATGCCATCTTCTTGGAAAATCAGTTTATCCTTGATAGAGGCAGTGGGAGGAAAATTGAGCTTGAAGAGAAAGTCTCTGAAAAGCAATGAGTCATGGATCCTATTGAACCCATTCATACAGAGCCAGTACACAATGTCCCTTGACCACCTCGTAGATCTAGTAGGGTCTCCCATCCTCCCGATAGATACTTAGGTATACTAGAAGAGGATACCGAGGAAATGTTCCTAGTGGGAGATAGGGATCACATACAGGATCCCAAAACCTACAACGAGGCGATATCTGATATCGATTCCGAGAAATGGCTGGAAGCAATGAAGTCAGAGTTAGACTCCATGCGTTCCAACCAAGTCTGGACCTTAGTAGACCCACCAGAAGGTATTGTACCTATTGGATGCAAATGGATCTACAAAAGGAAGATAGGTTCGGATGGAGAGGTAGAGACCTATAAGGCAAGGCTTGTGGCGAAAGGGTATAGTCAGCGCGAAGGCATTGACTATCAGGAGACCTTTTCACCTGTAGCCATGCTAAAATCCATCCGAACATTGCTTGCCATTGCAGCATTTCATGATTATGAAATCTGGCAGATGGATGTGAAAACTGCTTTCCTGAATGGATATCTTGATGAAGATATCTATATGGAACAGCCTTTGGGTTTCACTTCCAGTGATGGAGATCACAAGGTCTGCAAGCTGCAAAGGTCCATCTATGGACTAAAGCAAGCATCTCGGAGTTGGAACACTCGTTTCGATGACGCAATCAAAATGTTTGATTTCATCAAAATGAAGAGGAACCATGTGTTTACAAAAAGGTTAGTGGGAGTGCTGTAGTTTTTCTCGTACTGTACGTAGATGACATTCTCCTGATTGGGAATGATATTCCCATGCTAACCTCGGTCAAGGTCTGGTTGTCAAAAGAATTCTTCATGAAAGACCTTGGGGAAGCATCCTATATTTTGGGAATAAAGGTCTATAGAGATAGATCTAAAAGGATGCTTGGCCTTTCACAGAAGATGTACATAGAGGAGGTGCTGAAGAGGTTCAGCATGGAAAACTCCAAGAGGGGTCTCTTACCCCTAAGGCATGGAATTCATCTCTCCAAGAAGATGTGCCCCAACACATCTGAAGAGATTCAACGCATCAGCAAGATTCCTTATGCATCGGCAATAGGAAGCCTCATGTATGCCATGCTATGTACACGACCTGATATAGCTCTTGCTATGAGTGTCACAAGCAGATATCAGTCGAATCCAGGTGAAGAACACTGGAACAGCTGTGAAGAATATTCTTAAGTACTTGAGAAGAACTAAAGATTTATTCTTGGTTTTTGGAGGATCATCAGAGTTAAAGGTAGAAGGGTACACAGATTCAGACTTCATGACTGATGTCGATGATAGGAAGTCAACATCTGGATACGTGTTCTTGTGCAATGGTGGTGGCGGTGAATTGGAAGAGTTCTAAACAACCGATCATTGCTGATTCTACTATGGAAGCTGAATACATCGCCGCCTCTGAAGCTGCTAAGAAGGCTTCTGGTTCAAGAAATTCATTGCAGAGTTGGATGTGATGACATCAGATGCCATAACACTCTACTGCGATAATAATGGCGCCATAGCCCTTGCTAAGGAGCCAAGGTCTCATCAGAAGTCTAAGCATATAGAGCGGCGCTTTCACCTCATACGCGACTATGTGGAGAAGAAATATGTAGAGGTGCAGAGAGTAGACTCCGCGGATAACGTGGCAGACCCGTTCACTAAGCAGCTGAGTCAGCAAAAGACTGAAGCCCACCTTGAGAAGATGGGCCTAAGATATATGACCAATTGGCTTTAGTGCAAGTGGGAGATTGTTAGATGTATGCCCTAGAAGCCAATTTGGCTGACACATTGTTGATTCTAGGGACATAATTTTGTACTTGACTATTTATTATTGAATAAATAAAAGGCATCCTTTCATTCATATTGTTTATGTGTCTATGAATCGTCCAAGAAATTAATAAGATGATGATACATATTCTCAAGAGTTGAGAATTTGAGCCATGTATCATTGGTGATTAATTTCTAAATGCTCCTGATCAATGGATCATCACGAGGACGGTGATCGATCCGATCAGTGCACAGATCACTCTCCTTCTGGATGGACGAGACTTGAGTCCACAGTGTAGGGACACTGAAGTGATAGTGCAGGTGCTTGTTAGAGAACAAGGGTACTGAGCGTGACCAAGACAAGAAGTCACTTGGATGTCTATCCACTCGTCAGTGACTTGCTTGATGTTGCAGTAGTGTGACTGGTCCTTTGACCTGCGGTGCTTCGGCTACTCACAGTGAGGTTATTGTAGTTTGACTGCACACATACATGGTCTCTAGCCATATGGGTCCATGCAGTGTAGATTGGCTGCAGTAAGTTCACTGTAGGAGTAGGGTATGCACCTATAAGGAATCTATCGACCTTGATAGAAGAGGAGTGATCCTATGTGATTTGTTAGACTGAATTCTAAGACCTTGGCCAGGGCAGTAATATAAAGTGGAAAAAGAGTTTTCCATTAGCGAACTCAAGTCGAATAAATCTTGACATATGACAGACGATGGGGTTTGACGAGTTGTCCATGACCTCCGTCCTGTAGGGATCCACGATAGTAGGACTGTATCACACGTTAACTGCACCTAGAGGTTCATCTTTCTATTCTACTGGGTAGCCACTACATGCTGCTAGGTGTCACTGGTGGATGGTGGGACTCATAGGGATTATCTTGATGATCGATAAACCCTAATGAGTTGAGTTGGAATCGTTCCAACCCATTGAAAGGAGTGTTCAATGATATTGAGATAGAGATCACAATATATCTCACTACCAGTCAGAGTAGAACCTATGGGGTCACACACACTAGAAGTATTGACCGATCCGATGGTTGAAATCGTGATTAGGAATCACAAGTAATCAATTTGATTGATAAGAAGTTGAAGAAGGAAAGGGAATTAATTAATTGGACTTGAAACAAGAATCCTACTTTGGGTAGGATTCCTAGAGTCCTAATTGGATTAGGACTGGGAATCCTAGTTGGAGTAGGACTGGGATTCCTACTTGGAATAGGATTCCTACAATCCTAATGAGATTAGGAACTTTGAATTAAAATTGGATTCCTACTTGGAGTAGGATTCCTAGAAATCCTAATTGGATTAGGACTTCGAATTCAAATAAAGTCCTAATTGGATTAGGACCAAAATTAAACAAATCCTAATTGGATTAGGATTCCTTAAGTCTAAATTAATTATTAATCTAATGAATCAACATGACTCCTAATTGGATTAGGATTGAAGAGTTCAATTAAGTCATGATTCATTCAAGTCCTAATTGGATTAGGACTAGCGTAGATTGAACCCAAATTTGGCTAATCCTAATTAGATTAGGATTAAACCATGAGAGAGGCACCTAATCCTTTTTGGAAGAGGATTGGGTTAACCAAGTAAGAGGGGCATCAGCCCCTCTTCACTTAGTTGGTGCGACATGAAGAGAGAAAGGGGGCCGGCGCCCCCTCTTGGAAAGTAGTCAAGGGCTCCTAACTTGTAGGAGCCCTTCATCCTTATTAAAGGAGGACTAGGGCCGGCGCCCTAGATAGACCTTTCTCCTCTTCATCACGTGGCCACCCCCTCTCCATCTCTCCTTGGTTCAGCCGCCATCAGCAAAGGGAAAAGAAGAGGAGGCGTCTCCCTCCTCTTGGTCTTCTTCCTTGGCTCCAACGCATGGAAAAAGAAGAAGGCTGCAGGGGCTTTTGATCTTCTTCCCATCTTCATCCTTCTTCTTCCTCCTCTCAAGCACAATCAAGGGTTGATTGAAAGAGAGGAGATCAGCCATCAAAAGCTATCTCTGCAAGGGAGCTAGCACCCCGGTGAGATAGAGAGCTTGGATCGGATCCTGCTTCGTGTGGATACCCGTAGAGGCCGGACGTTTGAACGGCTTCAAGCGAACCCTCTTCCAAAACCACGAATTCAGATTTGCGGTGATCATCTACCCGCGCAAGGTGAAGATTTGATCTTCCTAATAGTTTTAAAAGTTTTAATTCTTACCTAATTACGAAAGGTCTAGAAACAACGTTCATGCGATGAACGTCGAACCCGTGCATGCCGATTCCGCTGCCATCTGATTTTTGTTTTGAAATATCAGCGGCATGGGCGGGTTCCCAACATCCCTCTCCCCTGTTTTCGCATGGATGAAGCTGCTTTGATGCGGGTGAGAGGATCTCCCTTCATTGAATATGGGTCATGTGCCAGTTTCTGCAATGGAATTGGATTTTGGAAGAAGGTCTGGGACTTTCTTTGCCCTCCTGAGATGGGAGCTGAGAGATACCAAGTTCCGTCCAATTAGTCATATGTTGGGAACCCGCCCATGCCGCTGATATTTCAAAAATTAAATCAGATGGCAGCGGAAGAGGCATGTGCGGGATCGACGTTCATCGCATGAACGTTGTTTCATGAACCGTTCATAGTTAGGCAAGAATTAAAAACTTTTAAAACCTTTAGAAGATCAGATCTTCACCTTGTGCGGGTAGATGATCACCGCAAACTGATGATCGTGGTTTTAGGATGAAGGTTTGTTTGAAGCCGTTCAAAACGTCCGGCCTCTACGGGTATCCACACGAAGCAGAGGACCGATCAAAGCTTTCTTGTCTTCCCGGGGTGCTAGCTCCCTTGCAAAGACTTCTTTTGATGGCTGATCTCCTCTCTTTCAATCAACCCTTGATTGTACTTGAGAGGAGGAAGAAGAAGGATGAAGAAGAGGAAGAAGATCCAAGCCCCTGCAGCCTTCTTTCTATCTCCCTGCGTTGGATGGAGGAAGAGAGGGGAAGGAGGCCGCCACCCTTTCTTTTGCCTTCTCTCTTGCTTGCTGCTGAAACAAGGGAGGATGAGGGATGGCCACGGCTTGGAGGAGGAAGAGAGGTTCTTTTTTTAGGGCGCCGGCCCTAGTCCTCCTTTTAAAGGGAGTGGAGCTCCTAACATTTAGGAGCTCCATGACAACTTGCCAAAGAGGGGGCGCCGGCCCCCTCTCTTCATGTCGCCTTAGCCAAGTGGAGAGGGGCTGATGCCCCTCTTACTTGGTTAACCTAATCCTCTTCCAAAGAGGATTAGGTGCCTCTCTCATGGTTTAATCCTAATCTATTTAGGATTAACCAAATCATGAATCAATCGGGTTCAATCTATGCTAGTCCTAATCCAATTAGAGCTTGAATGAACCATGACTCAATCGAACTCTTCAATCCTAATCCAATTAGGAGTCATGTTGATTCATTAGATTAATAATTATTTAGACTTAAGGAATTCTAATCCAATTAGGATTTGTTTTAATTTTAGTCCTAATCCAATTAGGACTTTATTTGAATCCGAAGTCCTAATCCAATTAGGATTTCTAGGAATCCTATTCTAAGTAGGAATCCAATTTTGATTCAAAACTCCTAATCTCATTAGGATTGCTGGAATCCTATTCCAAGTAGGAATCCTAGTCCTACTCCAACTAGGATTCCCAGTCCTAATCCAATTAGGACTCTAGGAATCCTACTCGAAGTAGGACTCTTGTTTCAAGTCCAATTAATTAATTCCCTTTCCTTCTTCAACTTCTTATCAATCGGATTGATTACTTGTGATTCATAATCACTATTTCAACCATCGGATCGGTCAATACTTCTAGTGTGTGTGACCCCATAGGTTCTACTCTGACTGGTAGTGAGATATATTGTGATCTCTATCTCAAGATCATTGAAAACTCCTTTCAATGGGTTGGAACGATTCCAACTCAACTCATTAGGGTTTATCGATCATCAAGATAATCCCTATGAGTCCCACCATCCACCAGTGACACCTAGCAGCATGTAGTGGCTACCCAGCAGAATAGAATGATGAACCTCTAGGTGCAGTTAACATGTGATACAGTCCTACTATCGTGGATCCCTACGGAACGGAGGTCATGGACAACTCGTCAAACCCCATCGTCTGTCATATGTCAAGATTTATTCGACTTGAGTTCGATAGTGAAAAACTCTTTTTCCACTTTATATTACTGCCCTGGCCAAGGTCTTAGAACTCAGTCTAACAAATCACATAGAATCACTCCTCTTCTATCAAGGTCGATAGATTCCTTATAGGTGCATACCCTACTCCTACAGTGAACTTACTGCAGCCAATCTACACTGCATGGACCCATATGGCTAGAGACCATGTATGTGTGCAGTCAAACTACAATAACCTCACTGTGAGTAGCCGAAGCACCGCAGGTCAAAGGACCAGTCACACTACTGCAACATCAAGCAAGTCACTGACGAGTGGATAGACATCCAAGTGACTTCTTGTCTTGGTCACGCTCAGTACCCTTGTTCTCTAACAAGCACCTGCACTATCACTTCAGTGTCCCTACACTGTGGACTCAAGTCTCGTCCATCCAGAAGGAAAGTGATCTGTGCACTGATCGGATCGATCACCGTCCTCGTGATGATCTATTGATCAGGAGCATTTAGAAATTAATCACCAATGATACATGGCTCAAATTCTCAACTCTTGAGAATATGTATCATCATCTTATTAATTTTTTGGACGATTCATAGACACATAAATAATATGAATGAAAAGATGCCTTTTATTTATTCAATAATAAACAGTCAAGTACAAAATTATGTCCCTAGAATCAACAATGTGTCAGCCAAATTGGCTTCTAGGGCATACATCTAACATCATAGAGATAAAAAAAAGATAGTGTGATATGAAATTTGGCTCACGAGTGATCTATTCTGACTGGAGGTCAATTGCAAGTCTTTGGGTTACCCAGCACCTCATAGTTATGATATGGTCAAATTAGATTTGCCCAAAATTCTTTCCTAAAAGCACAAAGAAATTGGACCCGATTCGGACCCGAACCCGACTTAGACCCGACCCGACTCGGACCCAAGTCGGACCCGAGTCGGGTCTGGGAAGGAATTCTTCTGAAGTCAAATTTGTACTTAATATGCATTTTCTCTCCAATTTATGATAATCTGTGCCGAACCCAAATATAATATTAATTCAGTGAATTTATCATTATTGGTTAGCAATAACACTAATTTTAGTGACATGTAGGTCGCACTTTTGTGCTCTCATCAGATATCCCGTGACTCCTCACTGAGATTACCCTGGCCAAGGTTTTGCTAAATTAATCACAAGACATTATCTCCTATTTTAGGAGGGGTCAATTTCATCTTGACTCACAACTGACTACGCAAGTACTTGAATGCACCCAGTGACCTTCCGTCACTGAATTAGAAATTTAGGTAGTCCAGTACCAAAGTATAGTGAGTTGCTTGCTAGTCGCAGGTTGCAGTCTCAGGTCAGAGGGCCAAACTTATACCTATATCTACTCGGAACATCTCTCGACAGTAGAGCATTCAGAAATTGGTCACGTTCGGTGAAATGTACTCCTACACTTCACCTGTGTGGCATACCAGTGTCTCTACACTCCTTGGTTAAGAGGATAACCAACATATATGTCACACAACAACCTAATCTCGATAATGTTGTCGTCCTAGTAACAAGATATCATTTGATCGCGAACAAATTTAAGGACTCAAAGGTAAATCTCCTTTATCATAACATAAGTCCTAAGGACTTCATCATATAAGAGTTCATTTGAAGATGAAATGATGAATAATGCCAAATAATACTTTATTAATTTGTCAATTAATTTACAAAATTCAATCATCAATATGCTGACGATTGATATTTAGGATACAAATCCCAACTACTTCCACTTAGCTTAATGCCAATCGGCACAGTATCTAATACCCATCTTCAACTTGTGTTCGTTGAACTCTTTGATGCCGAGGACTTTGATAAATGGGTCAGCCTGATTTTCTTTTGTATCAATCTTCTGAAGATCAATATCACTTCGTTTTATAATCTCTCGAACCAGGTGATAGCGTCGCAGAATATGCATGGTCCGCTGATGTGTTTTAGGTTCCTTTGCCTGAGCTATGGCTCCACTGTTATCAGAAAATATAGGAACTGAACCATCAATGAAAGATGCTACTCCCAGCTCGGTGATAAACTTGCGCAACCATACGGCTTCCTTGGCTGCATCAGATGCTGCGATGTATTCTGCTTCACATGTAGAATCTGCCATTGTATGCTGCTTGGAACTCTTCCAGCAGATGACCCCACCCTTAAGAGTAAAGATATATCCCGACACGCTCTTGCTATCATCTTGATCTGACTGAAAACTTGAATCGGTATATCCTCCAAATTTTAAGTCAGAATCACCATAGACAAGCCACTGGTCCTTAGTATTTTTCAAATACTTAAGGATGGTTTTTACAACCTTCCAATGGTTGCTACTTGGATCAGACTGGTATCTGCTCACTACTCCTAGTGAGTTTGCCACGTCTGGTCTAGTACATGTCATGGCATACATTATAGATGTCACTGCCGAAGTATATGAAATTCTATCCATACTCTCTCTTTTTTGAGGGGTTGTCGGACAATCCCTTTTAGAGAGGTTAATTCCATGGCCCATTGGAAGATAGCCTTTCTTAGAATTAATCATATTGAACCTCTTCAGTATAGTATCAATGTATGTAGATTGGGATAATCCAAGCAATCTTTTAAATCTATCTCTATAGATATTCATTCCTAGGATGTAAGATGCTTCTCCCAAATCCTTCATGGCAAATTGAGATGATAGCCAAACCTTTATTCCTTGTAATGCAGGAATGTCATTCCCGATTAAAAGAATGTCATCCACATACAAAACTAGAAATATGATTATGGAACCATTGACCCATTTATAAATGCAGGGTTCTTCTTCATTTTTAATGAAGCCATACGTTTTGATTACCTTATCAAAGCGTATGTTCTAACACCGAGAAGCTTGCTTTAATCCATAGATGGACCTTTGAAGCTTGCACACTTTAGACTCATCTGTAGATGTAAAACCTTCAGGTTGTATCATATACACTTCCTCTTCTAAATCTCTATTTAGAAATGCGGTCTTTACATCCATTTGCCAGATTTCATAGTCTAAATGTGCTGCTATCGCAAGCACAATCCTAATGGACTTGAACATTGCCACAGGAGAAAATGTCTCTTCATAGTCAGTACCATAACATTGACGATATCCTTTGGCAACTAGACGGGCTTTATAGGTCTCTACCTTTCCGTCTGCATCCCATTTTCTTTTGAATATCCACGTACACCCTATGGGTTTAATCCCTTCGGGTAGGTCAACTAATGTCCATACATCATTGACCTTCATGGATTTCATTTTGGATTGCCTGGCTCCAAGCCATTTATCAGAGTCATACCTTTGCATTGCATCCATATATGTGATCGGATCCTCATCGTTTTCATCAAGTTCGATAGGATCTCCATCCCAGACCAAGAAACCGTAGTATCTGTCCGGCTGACGTGGTACTCTACCTGATCGCCTTAATGGTGCATCTAAGCTGGGTTCTGGATCTGATCTAATCAACTCCAAGTCAATTGGTTCAGTGGATGGTGTCGGGTCTTCTACATGTTGAACTTCCCTAAGCTCAACATTAGAGCTTTTAGTTCCTTCACTAAGAAATTCTTTCTCTAGGAGAACAGCTCTATTGCTTACGAACAACTTTTGTTCTTCAGCAAAGTAGAAGTAATATCCTTTAGTTTCTTTAGGATAACCAACAAAGAAATATTTGTCAGACTTGGGTTCAAGTTTGTCTGTCTTCAAACGTTTGACGTACGCTGGACACCCTCAAATCCTAAGGTGAGAGAGCATCGGCTTACGTCCAGTCCACATCTCATGTGCTGTTTTATTTACAGACTTACTTGGAACCTTATTTAGAATATAGCAGGCTGACTCAAGAGCATATCCCCAAAAAGATATGGGCAGATCAGCAAATCCCATCATGGATCGAACCATGTCTATCAGAGTTCGATTTCTCCTTTCTAACACACCATTATATTGTGGTGTACCAGGAGGAGTCCATTGGGAGATAATCCCATTTTCTCCTACATATGTCAAAAACTCACTAGTGAGGTGTTCACCTCCTCGATCTGATCGAAGAGTTTTAATACTCTTTCCAGTTTGTTTTTCTACTTCATTACGATATAATTTGAACATTTCAAATGATTCAGATTTATGTCTCATTAAATAGACATAATCATATCTAAAAAGGTCGTCTGTAAACGTAATGAAATATGAATACCCACCTCTAGCATTTGTGCTCATTGGCCCACATATATCAAAATGTACAAGGATCAATAAGTCACTAGCTCGTTCACTTTTTTCGGTAAAAGGTGATTTGGTCATTTTACTAAGAAGGCATGATTCACAGGTTGTCAATGATTCACAATCATTAACATCGAGGATTCCCTCTTTACTTAACATGTTCATCCTGTTCTTGTTAATATGACCTAGTCTATGATGCCAAAGGTAGACATCCGTGACATTATCTATTGTAGGGCGCTTATTGGACTTGTACATTACATGAACAGGCTGTGACAAAATGTAAATGCCATTACTCAGAGTTCCATTCATTACAGCAGCACCATTCCAAATGATATTGCAATAATCTTTTTTTATTGATATTTGATAACCATTTTTGGCCAAAAGGCCTACAGAAATGACATTCAATAAAAAACTTGGACAATAGTGACAATCACTAAGGATATTTACATAAGAGCTGAATTCAAGTTTAAGAATTTCTAAAGCTAGAACTGGAACTGATCTTCCATCTCCAACATTCAGGAACCTTTCTCCTTCTTCAAACCTCTCACTGACTTGTAGCCCCTGCAACGAATTGCAAATATTAGAATGACTACCTAGTTACACAACAACCAACATATATGTCACACAACAACCTAATCTCGATAATGTTGTCGTCCTAGTAACAACATATCATTTGGTCGCAAACAAGTTTAAGAACTCAAAGATAAATTCTCCTTTATCATAATATAAGTCCTAAGGACTTCATCATATAAGAGTTCATTTGAAGATGAAATGATGAATAATGCCAAATAACACTTTATTAATTTGTCAATTTATTTACAAAATTCAATCATCAATATGCTGACGATTGACATTTAGGTTACAATTTCCAACAGAAACTACGTGCAACTAATTTATTTCTAAAATAAATAGAACGACAGTCTTTGTCAAAAGTAAAAACATGATCATCCTATGCTAAACATGAAATATAAATCAAATTTCTGCTAGCAGTAGGGATATAATAACAGTTTCTAAGCTAGGACCAAAATCTATAACCCAACTAGAAGTAGAAGAAACTGTAAGGTTAGTTTCAATTACGAGCAAGTCTAACATACCTTCTGAAGGTGTGTCTGCCTTTTTGTTCTTCAGGCTCTCGAGGTATAAAGGGCAGTTTCTTTTTCAGTGGCCGTCGACATTGCAGTGGAAACATTTTTCTTTGTCATTAACCTTTTTCTTATGAACTTCCTTCTTTGGCTTCTTTGTAGGCTTCTTTTTCTTCCAAGTAGACTTTCTTTTGGAACCAGAAGTCAACTCAACAGCAAGGACAGTGCCTCTTGAACTTTTCAAGGCCCCTTCAAGCTACCAACATGTTTAACAGTTCAGTCTTAGTGCATTCAATCTTATTCATATGGTAGTTTACTATAAACTGCCCAAATAAATCAGAAAAGGATTGCAGGATCAGATTTACTTGCAATTCCTTGTGCATGGTCATATCGAGCTTCTCAAGCTCCTCTAGGTCCTTGATCATAGTCAGACCGTGATCATGGACAGACTGCCCCTCGCGCATTTTTGCCTTGAAGAGCCTCTTGGACACTTCAAAGCGTGCTGTGCGGCTTTGCTCACCATACAACTCTTGCAGGTGTGCTAGTATCTCCCTAACAGTCTTCATATTCTCATGCTGGCATTGGAGTTTATTAGTCATGGATAACATGATGTAGCACTTGACCTTAATGTCATCGTTCGTCTATTTTTCATGCGTCTCACGCTGATCATCGGTCGGACGTGATGGTAACCTGGGGATGTCATTCTCGAGTACATAGCCTAGTTTCTCGCAACTCAGAATGATTTTGAGGTTTCTAAGCTAGTCTTTGTAATTGGTTCTGGTCAGTCGGTTGGTCTCAAGGATACGGGTCAAAGAGTTCGAAGCTGACATTGTGATCTGTAGAGAGTAAAGATTCTAGTTAGACTTTGCACTTGATCTTAATTTATTCTAGAAATTTTTAAAACAAATGTGCTCCTACTATTTTCTCGAATCCCTCATACTCCCCTGATGGAGAAACGAAAACCCTAGCGACTAGGATTTCTAGTGGGTACTGCGGTCTCACCGATTTACATGCCGCCTCACCTAATAGTTATTGGTGACATATAAATGGATGAGTGTATAACTCTTGTACAATGCTTCTCAAGCAAATTGCAGTGCTACTTGGTCTCTAAGTCATGAAAACCTCACCTAACAGTTATTGGTCCCATTTCTTAGTTAAGTCAGCCCACCGTATAACCGCAGAAATAAAGTCGTCATTGGGTCCTCACCTAACAGTTATTGGCGTCCAACCCCACCATTACCCTGCAACATCTCATGTCTAATAGAGAGATCCAATCCTCCGATGCAACTTGCCCACTGTGTCCAGCCGAGATAAATCAATACCGGCCTCTACGGGTTTGGATGAAGGTTCGCTTGAAGGTTCAAGTGCCCGGCCTCTACGGGTATCCACATGAAGCAGGAACCGATCAAGCTTCTTTGTCTCCCCGGGATGCTAGCTCCCTTGCAGAGACAACTTTTAATGGCTGATCTCCTCTCTTTCTTTCAACTCTTGAATGTGCTTGAGAGGAGGAAGAAGAAGGATGAAGAATAGTAAAGGAACAAAACCCCTGCAGCCTTCTTTCTTTTCCTTGCGTTGGAAGGAGGAAGGGAGGATGAAGAGGCCACCTTTCTTTTTCTTCCTTTGCTTGCGGCTGAACAAGGAAAGGTGAGGAGAGGGGGCCACGAATTGGAGAGGGAGAGGGCTTCAATGATGCCCTAGGTCAGCCCCCACGCCTCCTCTTAAATAGCATGTGGAGCTCCTACTTTGTAGGAGCTCCTTGATAAACTTCCAAGAGGGGCGCCGGCCCCTCTTCTTTGCCGCACCAAGCAAGGAAAAGGAGGAGGGGCGTGTGCCCCTCCTTCATGGTTAACCTAATCCTCCTTTAAGGAGGATTAGGAAGGTCACTCATGGTTAGGTCCTAATCTAATTAGGCTTGGACCAAGGGTGAACCAATTTGGGTTTAATCTAGGTAAGTCCTAATCCAATTAGAACTTAATGAGCCATGACTCAATTGACCCATTCAATCCTAATCCAATTAGGAGTCTTGTTGATTCATTAGATTAATAATTAATTAGGACTTAAGAAATCCTAATCCAATTAGGACTTATTTAGTTTTGGTCCTAATCCAATTAGGACTCTAATTTGAATCCGAAGTCCTAATCCGATTAGGACTCTAGGAATCCTATTCCAAGTAAGAATCCAATTTTAATTCAAAACTCCTAATCTCATTAGGATTGTAGGAATCCTACTTCAAGTAGAAATCCCAATCTGATGTGATCCGATAGAATTTGATCCGTATCCCAAGATTCTTGACTCTTCTTGATTTCTGGAAGGGTAGTTCCGACCTGATTGCAGACACAATTTCTGAAGATCTGTCCGTCAGATCGATCTCAATTTTGGATATGTTGTAGATCTCCTTGTTAGCTTTCCAGCGGTAGGTCGTGGGTCTAGAGATGACGTCGGGATCTTAAGATATCGGCCTCTGACTGATAACTGCGCAGGGAAGGACGGGCTGAAAATCCAACGGGATGGAGTTGTTTGTAGAAGGTGGAAGGGATCAAGGAGGAGAGGAAGAAGAGGGAGGAGGTGGCTGGCCTCTCGGAACAGAGGTGGTGCAGCCGGATGAAGGAGGGGGCGGCGGCCTTGGATGGCGGCCTAGGGAGAGGAGGAAGGCGTCGCAAGAAGAGAAGAGAGAAGGGAAGAGAGTTAGGGCAAAAGCCTTTCAATCAATTTTGCCTCCTGAAATAGGTGCTCACCACATCTATTTATAGGTGGCCACCGGATCCCTTAATTTGACTTGATCTAATTGAATTCAAGAAACAACTAAATCCAAAGCGACTCTAATAAAGGCCAAGTCGGCTAACCCGAGCAAGGCTATGCTGAAATAAAATTAACATCAAGGACTCAAAAGCAAAAGTAACCAAATGATTAAGTCCGAGGCGGTCTAGTGGATCCAACCGCATCACTCCACCACGCTTCCCTTAACCTTGTCCTCAAGGTCGGAAGTCAGGGAAACGATCAAGTATCTCAGTCTCAAACTCCCATGTGGCCTTGTCTGCTGCTCTCCCCAGCCACTCCACTAGTATCTGGGTTTCCAGTCGTCCTTCTACTCGTATTCTACGCTTCGCCAGCACTCGAACCGGCTCCACTACCTCGTCCTCCGGTGGCTCATGTATGATTGGGCCGACAGATGTCTTGGGTCCAAGCCGGGCCCTCAGAAGCGACACGTGGAATACCGGGTGAACTCTTGATGTAGTCGGCAAGTCCAAGCGATACGCCACGGGTCCAATGCGCTCTATTATCTGAAAGGGCCCATAGAAGCAATGAGAGAGCTTCTGGTTCGCCATGGGCCGCAGTGTCAACTGTCGATAAGGCTGCACCTTGACGTATACCCAGTCGCCCACCTCGTATACTGGATCTCTGTGCTTCCGATCATACAGCTGCTTCATCCTGTTCTGCGCAGTCGTTATGTGGAACTTTAACCGCCGTAAGGTAGCATCGCGGTCTAAGAGCTCAAAATCTGCCTCTGTCCGGTCCGCATGTGACAGTGGATCATAAACTCGCAGCGTCGGTGGTACTCGTCCATACACCGCCTCAAAGGGTGTCATCCCTATGGCTGAGTGGAAAGCGGTGTTGTACGAATACTCGGCCCAAGGTAAATAAGAAAGCCACTCTCGGGGCCGATCACCAATCATACAGCGCAAGTACTGCTCGATGCAGCGGTTTACCACCTCCGTCTGCCCATCAGTCTGAGGGTGGTAAGCCGAGCTCATGGCAAGCTTCATCCCTTGCTGTTTAAAGTAAGCCTGCCAGAATGCGCTAACAAAAATGCGGTCACGATCAGAAACAATAGTCCGAAGCATACCATGTAATCGAGCAATGTCCCGTATGTAGACCTCTGCCACCCGTCGAGCAGAAAATGGATGTGCAAGCGCCGAAAAGTGGGCATACTTGCTGAGGCGGTCCACAACGACCCATGATCACTGAGTACCCTCGAAATAATGGCAGCCCCTCAATGAAGTCCATCGACACATCCTCCCAAACCTGATCAGGAATCGGTAAAGGCTGAAGTAGACCCGCAGGTCGCAGTGAATCCGCCTTCGCCCTTTGGCACACATCGCATTGCTGTACATAAGCTCTGACCGCTGCCTTCATGCCTACCCACGTACAGCTCTGGCTCAGCCTCTTGTAAGTCCTGAAAAATCCCTTGTGTCCAGCAAAAGGAGTATCATGGAAGTGCTGGATCAATACCTGCCGCATGGCTGAATCGGTGGGCACGCAGATCAACCCATGGTCCAGAATCAACCCATCTCGGTCCTCCATCTCGGGATGACTGCTCGGATCTGCTGCCAACTCCCTCTGGATCTGTACTAGGTCCGGATCCCGGCATGTGGCGGTCCTCAAGTCTGAAATAAAAGGAAAAAACGGCATAGTCAAAGCCGCCTACTCGCCGGACTCAGGATGGCGCGATAGTGCATCCGCTACTCGATTTTCTGCGCCCTTTTTGTACACCATCTCATAGTCGTAGCCGAGAAGCTTCGACACCCACCTCTGCTGGGCTGGAGTATGTATGCGCTGCTCAAGAAAAAATGGAAGGCTCTGCTGATCAGTCCGAACGATGAATCGGCGGCTGATAAGGTACGGCCTCCACTTTGTGACTGCATGGATGACCGCCATCATCTCCCTCTCATATGTGGACAGCGAGCGGGTCCTAGGGGACAACGCCTTGCTCATGAAAGCAATTGGCCATCCCTCCTGCATCAAACAGCACCAATGCCAGCACCGGAAGCATCGCACTCGACTACAAATGGTTTGGCGAAATCGGATAGTGCCAAAATCGGGGCCGTCGTCATGGCTTCCTTGAGCTTCTCGAATGCTTCCGTCGCTGCCTCGGTCCATCTAAACTCGCCCTTTCACAGCAACAAGGTCAGTGGCGCGGCGATCTTTCCATATCCCTCCACAAACCGGCGGTAATAACCGGTTAGGCCCAAAAATCCTCGCAGCTCCTTTTGGTTCTTGGGTAGCGGCCACTCGGTCATGCAATGTATCTTTGCTTGGTCTGGCTCCACACCTGCAGCAGAGATGACATGGCCTAGGTACTCGACCTTCGGCTCGGCCCATAGGCACTTGGATCGCTTTACCTTCAATTGATTTCCGCGCAGAATTTTCAGCCACTTCTTCTAAGTGCTCTAGGTGCTCTTGCCATGAACGACTGTAAACCAGTATGTCATCGAAGAATACAAGGGACCGTCGTAGTAAATGGTCTGAATATGTCATTCATGAGCCCCTGGAATGTCCGCTGGTGCATTGGTGAGGCCGAAACGGCATCACCCTAAACTCATAATGGCCATCGTTATGTCCGAAACGCCGTCTTGTGCACATCTTCGGGCTTGACACGGATCTGGTGGTATCCGGCATGGAGATCAAGTTTGCTGAAGTATCTGCACCCAGCAAGCTCATCCAACAGCTCCTCGATGACTGGAATCGGATACCGGTCCTTAACGGTGATCGCGTTAAGTGCCCGGTAGTCGACGCAGAATCGCCACGTCCCGTCCTTCTTATGTACCAGCAGCACCGGTGATGAATATGAGCTTCTACTTGGGCTGAATGATGCCGCTCTCCAACATCTCGTACCATCTTTGAGATCTCCTCCTTCTGAACGTGCGGGTAGCGTAAGGCCTCACATTCGCCGGTTCTGCTCCCGGTACAATCTCTATGTGATGATCGTGCTACCCTCTCGGGTGGAAGACCAATGAGGCTCCTCAAATAAATCTGCGAACCCCTGTAAGAGGGCAGCCAAATCAGTAGGTATACCTGCCTCCGTCGTGGTCTCCGTCGACAGAGGTAAGAGCTGCATCAAGTAGCTGTGCGCGTCGGGTCCGGGCAAGCCGACTAGGGGTGAGTGCAGCCCTTGGGCTAGGCCGAATGCCATCCAATCTAACTCGCCGTGCCGCTCCGTCTTAAAAGTCACCCACATCTCGGCGAAGTTGAATTGTAACCGGCAAGACTCTGCAGCCACTGCGTTACCAAGGACCAAATCAGCTCCTCGTAATGCCAACGGATAGAGATCGAGCTTGAATTGGCTGCCCTGGATCGTCAAAGTGATGCCTCGGCATATGCCCTCCGCCCTCAACGTGGCTCCGTCACGCAATGCCACGTCGAAGCCCAATGTCGGCTCTGCTATGCAGACCGATCTGTTTGACGAAGCCTCTCATCCAAAAATTGTGGGTGCTGCCCGTATCTATGAGGATACGCACAACACGTCTTTTGATCATGCCGTCCACGCGTAGCGTTTTCGGTGTCGCCGATCCAGAGTAGGCATGCAATGAAATCTGAGGTGGCACGTCCTCTTCCTTGGCCTCTAAATCTTGGGGCTCATCCTCAGCAACCTCATCACCATCTTCAGCCACGGCCTCGTCCTCCAATCCGTCGATCAACATCACCGCTCCGACGGGCCGCGCACACCGGTGTCCCCGGTGTAAATTTCTCGTCGCAGCGAAAACATAGGCCTTTTGCTCGACGTTCCTCATTTGTGCTGGTGTCAAGGTCCTCCGGGTGGACGCTCAACCCTCTTGACGTCACCTGACAAGTGAAGAGGGGTCCTCGGCCCTGTGTTGCTGCTGCAACCGTCGGCGCTCTCGCTGGCGATGGAGCCCCCTGCGGTTTTGGGCCGGCCCGGGGTTGGTCCAGCTGCCCGTGCCGCTGATCGAGTGGTTCTTGATCTTCTCTTCCACCATTAGGGCCAAGGCAAAGGCATCCTCTAGAGATTGTGGCCGCAAAGTCCTCACCTCGGCTTGAATGTCGATACGAAGTCCTCCGAGGTATACGCTTTTCAGCGCGGAGTCGCTCCACCCCACCACTCGGTTGCTGATCCTCTCAAACTCCTCTTGAAAGGCTCTAACAGTAGTCTTTTGGGTGACCCTTGATAGCATAGACTGGAAGTCATCGTACTCGGGTAGGGCCGAAACGCCGACAATTGCTGCAGAAAAATCCTCCCAACCGTTGAAAGGTCGGGCTCGCGTCGGCAGTTTGAAAACCATCGCAGGCGGTCTCTTCTAGTGAAAAGATGAGAATCAATACCTTTTGGTCCTCCGTTGTGCCATGGTAGTGAAAGAACCGCTCAGCTCGATACACCCAATCGAGAGGATCGCCGTCTTTAAACTTGGGGAAATTTCAGCCTAAGAATCAGTCCGCAATTTCCTCCCTCTCGATCTCCATTACGGTTCCGATCTCGTTCATATCCTCGCGTGGGTACTCCCCCACACGCTGGTTTCCTCATCTGAAAATTCTGGATGGGATCATCCTCCATATCCGACCGTCGTCGATGCCAATCGGGCTCATCCCGAGCCCTAGCGCGTGCGCCAATCGGTATGAGCTCGGCGTCAGGAGGTTAGGTCGAATCTTCTCCTTGGTCCAGCCGCATCTCTGTTAGATGTATGCCCTAGAAGCCAATTTGGCTGACACATTGTTGATTCTAGGGACATAATTTTGTACTTGACTGTTTATTATTGAATAAATAAAAGGCATCTTTTTCATTCATATTATTTACGTGTCTATGAATCGTCCAAGAAATTAATAAGATGATGATACATATTCTCAAGAGTTGAGAATTTGAGCCATGTATCATTGGTGATTAATTTCTAAATGCTCCTGATCAATGGATCATCACGAGGACGGTGATCGATCCGATCAGTGCACAGATCACTTTCCTTCTGGATGGACGAGACTTGAGTCCAGGTGTAGGGACACTGAAGTGATAGTGCAGGTGCTTGTTAGAGAATAAGGGTACTGAGCGTGACCAAGACAAAGAAGTCACTTGGATGTCTATCCACTCGTCAGTGACTTGCTTGATGTTGCAGTAGTGTGACTGGTCCTTTGACCTGCGGTGCTTCGGCTACTCACAGTGAGGTTATTGTAGTTTGACTGCACACATACATGGTCTCTAGCCATATGGTCCATGCAGTGTAGATTGGCTGCAGTAAGTTCACTGTAGGAGTAGGATATTGCACCTATAAGGAATCTATCGACCTTGATAGAAGAGGAGTGATCCTATGTGATTTGTTAGACTGAGTTCTAAGACCTTGGCCAGGCAGTAATATAAAGTGGAAAAAGAGTTTTCCACTATCGAACTCAAGTCAAAATAAATCTTGACATATGACAGACGATGGGGTTTGACGAGTTGTCCATGACCCTCCATCCTGTAGGGATCCACGATAGTAGGACTGTATCACACGTTAACTGCACCTAGAGGTTCATCTTCTATTCTACTGGGTAGCCACTACATGCTGCTAGGTGTCACTGGTGGATGGTGGGCTCATAGGGATTATCTTGATGATCGATAAATCCTAATGAGTTGAGTTGGAATCGTTCCAACCCATTGAAAGGAGTTTTCAATGATATTGTGATAGAGATCATAATATATCTCACTACCAGTCAGAGTAGAACCTATGGGTCACACACATTAGAAGTATTGACCGATCCGATGGTTGAATAGTGATTATGAATCACGAGTAATCAATTCGATTGATATTCGGTTGAAGAAGGAACAAAGGGAATTAATTAATTGGACTTAAATACAAATCCTACTTCGGGTAGGATTCCTAGGTCCTAATTGGATTAGGACTGGGAATCTAGTTGGAGTAGGACTTGGGATTCCCTACTTGGAATAGGATTCCTGCAATCCTAATGAGATTAGGAGTTTTGAATCAAAATTGGATTCCTACTTGGAGTAGGATTCCTAGAGTCCTAATCGGATTAGGACTTCGGATTCAAATAGAGTCCTCATTGGATTAGGACTAAAATTAAATATGTCCTAATTTGGATTAGGGTTTTTTAAGTCACAATTAATTATTAATCTAATGATCAATAAGACTCCTAATTGGATTAGGATTAAAGAGTTCAATTGAGTCAAAATTGATTTAAGTTCTAATTGGATTAGGACTTACCTAGATTGGATCCTAATTGGTTCACCCTTGGGCTAAGCTAATTGGATTAGGGCTTGAGTCCACATTAGGGCATTCAAACCCTACTTAATGTGGATTGGGGTTTACCATGAGGAGGGGAATATGCCCCTCCCTTTCCATGTGAGAAGGGAGAAGAGAAAGCTAATTATCTAGGGCTCTAGATTGTAGGAGCCCAAGATGGTTAATAAAAGGGGCAAAGGGGGCCGGCGCCCTAGATGAGCTCTCCCTCTCCTCTTCCAAGCCGTGGCCCCCTCTCCCTTCCTTGGTTCAGTCGCCATCAGCAAAGGGAAAAAGAAGAGGAGGCGTCTCCCTCCTCTTGGTCTTCCTTCCTTGGCTCCAACAGGGAGAAAAAGAAAGGCTGCAAGGGGCTTCGTCTCTTCTTCCTCTTCTTCATCCTTCTTCTTCCTCCTCTCAAGCACAATCAAGGGTTGATTGAAAGAGAGGAAATCAGCCATTCAAAAGAAGTCTTTGCAAGGGAGCTAGCACCCCGGGAAGACAAGAGAGCTTTGATCGGATCACTGCTTCGTGTGGATACCCGTAGAGGCCGGGCACTTGAACGGCTTCAAGCAAACCTTCATCCTAGACCACGAACTTCAGTTTGCGGTGATCATCTACCCGCACAAGGTGAAGATCTAATCTTCTAAATGCATTTAAAAGTTTTAATTCTTATCTAACTACGAACGGTTCATGAAACAACGTTCATGCGATGAATGTCGATCCCGCTTATGCCGATTCCGCTGCCATCTGAATTTTTTTGAAATATCAGCGGCATGGGCGGGTTCCCAACAGTGGTATCAGAGCCTAGGCTTCGTAGATTAAGGTAAGAATTAAATATCTAAAGGCTTATTAGATCTGAAAATTGAATGATCATGCATGCTGAAAATTTCTGCATGCAGATTTTTCAGGGGTGCTGATTTTTGCATGCTGATTTTTATGTGATAAAATGATGACTCTAATTGCGTTGTTAATGAGATTACAAAGTTTAGAATCATAATTAGCATGATCAGCAACCTATGTCATGACATAATCAGTTAGTTTTCAGATCTGAAAATTATAATTGTTGCATATGGTGATGATCATAGGATTCAAACCCTTTTGGTATCAAATGTAATGACCTGCGATGTGATCTGCGATGTCATGTAATTTTTCAGATGCTTGCATGCATCTTATTTGATGTTTTGAGAGGCCTGCGTGCCTCCTAAAAGGAGATGTAATTTATTTTTATTTTTATTTTACATCTGGTTGTATTTCTGTGATGTGATGTATGTCAACGATCAAGTCGAAGATGTTGCATGAGATGAACAGGGCTCCAAGCGGCTGATGGCGATTGGATCAAGAGTTGGTCAAGGATCGAGTCAAGGAGGCTTGGAACCAATTCAAGAGTTGAAGATCAGTTGATCAATTGACGTGCATGTGCTTGTAATACGACCTAACTAGAATCCATGATCATCACCTATTTAAAGTTTAGCTTTAATTTGATGCTGCGATTATAACTGCCTGTGATGTGCCGTTTGCATGTGATGTGAATGCGAGTCGGGTAGATAGGTTTACATGTGATGTAGCAAACCCAATTGAGACCTAAATCAAAACCTCCTCAATCAAGTCGAGAGTGAACCGACATGAGCAAGTCATATTAGATTAATTGATCTACTTGGTGTCTAGGAAAGCATGAAAGGTGGTTACTTAATTAGGACCTTACTCTCTGAGTAAGGGGAGCCTCCCACCTGCTTACCTGGCCAATTGTTCGATTACCTCTTATGAAGAGCTCAAGTTGCAAACACTAAGACCTGATTAACCAATATTAAGTCAATAGGTCTTCCACTGTAGTAGAGCTGCTAAGGCCTTTCTGATGTTGATTTGTCTCGGCTGGACACAGTGGTCAAGTTGTATCGGGGGGCTGGACCTCTCTATAGACATGAGATGTTGTAGGGTAAAGGTGGGGTTGGGCACCAATAACTGTTAGGTGAGGACCCAATGACGACTTTATTCCTACGGTTATACGGTGGGTCTGACTTAACTAAGAAATGGGACCAATAACTGTTAGGTGAGGTCTTCATGGCTTAGAGACCAAGTTACACTGCAACATGCTTGAGAAGCATTGTACAAGAGTTGTACACTCATCCATCTATGTGTCACCAATAACTGTTAGGTGAGGTGGCATGTAAATCGGTGGGACCGCAGTACCCACTAGAAACCCTAGTCGTGTGGGATTTTCGTTTCCCTACCAGGGGAGTGTGAGGGATTCGAGAAAATAGTGGGAGTTACATTTGTTCTAAAAGACCTTAGAACAGATTAGGATCAAGTACAAAAGTCTAACTAGAATCTTTACTCTCTGCAGATACAATGTCAGCTTCAAACCCTTTGACCCGTATTCTTGAGACCAACCGATTGACCAGAACCAATTACAAGGACTGGCTAAGAAACCTCAAAATTGTTTTGGACTGTGAGAAAATAGGCTACATACTCGATTTAGATATCCCCACACTACCAACACGTCCTACTGATGTTCAGCGTGAGATGCATAAAAAATGTTGGATGATAACATTAGAGTAAAATGCTATATGATGGCATCCATGTCTAATGAACTCCAATGCCAGCATGAAAATATGAAGACTGCTAGGGACATACTGGCACACCTGCAAGAGTTGTATGGTGAGCAGAGTCACATAGCTCGTTTTGAAGTGTCCAAGAGGCTTTTCAAAGCAAAGATGCGCGAGGGGCAGTCTGTCCATGATCACGGTCTGACCATGATCAAGGACCTGGAGGAGCTTGAGAAGCTCGGTATGGACATGCACAAGGAATTACAAGTGGATTTGATCCTACAGTCACTTCCTGATTCATTTGGTCAGTTTATAGTAAACTACCACATGAATAAGATTGAATGCACTAAGACTGAACTAATCAACATGTTGGTAACTGCTGAGGGAGCCTTGAAAGGTTCAAGGGGCAATGTCCTTGCTGCTGAGTTGACTTCTGGTTCAAGAGAAAGTCTACTTGGA